>NC_092213.1:73039036-73074454 GCF_043381705.1 Parasteatoda tepidariorum | reverse complement strand
TTTTTTTTTTTTTTTTTTTTTTTTTTTTTTTTTTTTTTTTTTTTTTTTTTTTTTTTTTTTTTAACTCAAAGTTGGGGTCAATATGAGTCTGCATCAAAATATGGAGACTTGTGAGAAAATAATACTCGTCGTAACCAATGTGTAATATATTCAGTTTTTCCAGAAAATTAGAAAACAGGAAATAAGTATCTAAACGGATATTTAAAAATTTTCCTTTCAGATGCTTTACCTTTTCATTTTTCAAAATTAATTAAAAGGGTCAAAGGGTCGATTCAGGCAGAAATTGGACCCCCTTTTTGGGGTTCCTTCACTAAATTCAAACTAATAATAAAAAAAACGGTCTCTTCACAAAATTTAAATTCGAAAAACTGGTTCCATCACATAATTGTAATTTGTAAAAACTGCTCCTTCACAAAATTCAAATTCGCAAAAGCGATCGTTTCACAAAGTTTCACTTTACAAAAATGCTCACACAAAATTGTTCTACAAAGCACAAGGAATTCGCATAAAAAAAATAAAAAAAAAACGATGTGCTTTTAAGACGGAATCATTACGAATCAAACACATCAAAACTCAAATTCAAAATTCTACTTAAAATCGAAAATCGCATGTCATAACAACGTATTAAATATATCGGAATTAATTAAAGAAGCGAGACAAAGAATGATCGGAAAAACACATGGGTATTGAGAAAAAAAATCGGAATGGAAAATAGTGATTTCTAAAACTAAATGTCTTTCATTGAGAAATTTTCATGAAAATAATTTACATTTTTCACAAAAATATTAATTTTTCAAGAAATAGAACCTGAATCGACTCCTGAATTATTCAGTTCAGAAAATTTTAAATTTAATGATTTTTCTGGAACATTGGTTCTACAATTTAAAGCACAGTGGGTTTCTGAGAACTCATTAGATAAGTTCAAAATGAAGATGAAACAAAGAAAAATAATAGACATATGAAAAAAAGGGGGGTATTAATAAGTAAAAAAAATAAAAAACAACAGTTAAAAAAAAGAAGAAAAAAAGTATGGAATTTTATTTAAAAAAAACCGGGAAAAAAAGATATAATCTTTTCATCAGCCCACACGATTATATCCGCAAAACAGAGTGCTTTCTGACATTGCATTAATAAAGCCAAAGCAAATGTGAGGAGCATTCAAAAAAATTTTTTTACCAAAATTACTACAAATAAAATAGAACACAAAAAGTAAAAATAACATGTAAAAACAGAAAATAAAATAAAATAAAAGGAAAAAACAGTGTGAAATATTTACCCCGACCTGCCCCAATTTAGAGCATACGGGTAAATGTTTATTAAATCAAGAAAAACAGAAAAGTACATAAAATACAAAAAGTGCAAAAATACGAAAACATTACAGAGTCTGATGGCAACAGCAGTAAAATAATTAAAAAGCTCCGAGAGTCCCGCCTTATAGTGCCGAAGCCGACGGGACCTCCCTTATAGTGAGCCAAAAGACACAAATGAAAAATTTTACAACGCATCGCAGGAAAGTACAATATAAAAGAAAAGGAAAAAACAGTATAAAAAATGGACTATAAAGCGAGTAGCGTGCGTGCGTGTGCATACAATGTTATGCATGAAAGTGTTACAGAAATAAATGTATAAGTATTCTGATATAGTATGACTGTCTACTTGAATATGCATAAGTAATATTCTTAGAATAATTTTTATTTTTTGTTCAAAACCTCATTTTGAATTTGTCCCCAACGATTACTTTAAAAATATCATAGGTACGAAACTATAAAGATGGTTCTAGTTGATATATATATCTCTTCCAGACTACAGAGAACACTCTTTTCTACAGAACAGTAAAGTTTAATTGCGGTACCAAAAGGTCAATAAGTTTAATTTCATCTTAAATCTGTATAATATATATGTTGATGTATAATATATAAGTAGATGTTTGTCACTTTATTGAATATAATTACTGTAATCCTAATTTTAATTTAAGAATTTGCAAGCAAGTAAAACATTTTTGATTAGTAAAAAAGGGCAATAACTTACTTTTACAAAATACGTATTGTTTAATTCAAATAATGAATTTTTTTCTCCATCGATTTCAAAAAAACTATTGCTTTGTAATTATTGTCTCAACCTGAAATGTTTGAAATTTGCAATTTCAGTTATAATTTCTTCTTGACATTTCTAAACTTTATAGGTAAATTGTATTTAAATATGAGTCGTAAAAAGACCAAGAATAAAACTTCGACACGAGTAAAATGTTAATTGAAATTTTACAGGGTTGTTTGCATGAAAGGATGTATTGGTTGCGGGCACAAGATGTAGAGAAAATTAAGTTATGCGTCATTTTAAAAATGCCAATTTTTACCCATTTTTAAACCATAAACAATTTAGATAAAATATATAAATTATATTTTTAATAGTGAAATGAACAATATCATGTTCTTAGATTATTCTATAGCAAATGCTGTAGTTTAGAAAAAAATATCTTGAAAAAGAAAAAAAAAGTAGACTTTTTTTGTCTTCAATTTATTGTCATTATCCCTTTTTATAATTATTGAATCATTATAGAAAAACGCTTTTTAATAACGAAACACGAGTTCTGGTTTAAACTATTATATGTTTGATTTCAAAATGTGGTCTTACTTATGATAATATAATGGTAGAAGGATGTTTTTGCAATATTAATTAAAAAAATATTAATTAAATTTTCAATTAATTATTTGTAAAATGTTTTCGTATATCTATAGCATTGACAATCTATACCATTGATAATAGCACCCACTAACTTATTTATGCCACTGTCAATGATAGTCCTCTATTCAATGAGAGAGAAAAATAATCTATGGGGAGCAAAAAGGAAAAAAAAATAAAAAAAATATTTTACACTTTTTTTATTAAAAAATTGGAAAGCTTTTAGTTAGCTGGGCACCAGCAAGAAATCGCCAGAAAATGTAGACCATCGACAACTTTTTAATATATTTTTTTCCTATTTGTTTATTTATTTTCTTAAACATAGAACAAAAAGAACATTCACAAAAAAAAAAAAAAGTTTAAAAAAAATATTTGATTTCACTTACTTGCACCGGGCTAATTAACTGAAAATTCTCAAAAATTAAAGCATTTCTTCAATTCAGACCTATTCCTGGAGTAGATCATTTATATTTGAAGAAAATAATTAAGTTTAACGTAATACAACATTAATTAAGCATTGACAGACATGCGATTGCCGACAGGAGAAATTTTCTCAAATTTTTCATCCTCAACGTGCAGTTTTTCGTAGAACTCATTTCTGAAATTTAAGGAGAGAAAATAAAACTTATTATTATTTTTTTTTTGTTTGTTTTGAACTAATAAATTTATTCTCATCACCACATAATATATCTATAGCAATAATAAATAAGAAAAAGCCGTTAAAATTCCCAACCATAACTGTTGTTGTTCATTTACGTCGCACTAGAGCTGCACAATGGGCTATTGGCGACGGTCTGGGAAGCATCCCTGAAGATGATCCGAAGACATGCCATCACANAAAAATTGGAAAGCTTTTAGTTAGCTGGGCACCAGCAAGAAGTCGCCAGAAAATGTAGACCATCGACAACTTTTTAATATATTTTTTTTTCCTATTTTTTTTATTTATTTTTTTAAACATAGAACAAAATGAACATTCACAAAAAAAAATAAGTTTAAAAAAAATATTTGATTTTACTTACTTGCACCGGGCTAATTAACTGAAAATTCTCAAAAATAAAAGCATTTCTTCAATTTAGACCTATTCCTGGCGTAAATCACTTATATTTGAAGAAACTAATTAAGTTTAACGTTATACAACAATAATTAAGCATTAACAGACATGCGATTGCGACAGAAGAAATTATCTCAAATTTTTCATCCTCATTATGCAGTTTTTTGTAGAACTCATTTCTAAAATTTAAGGGGAGAAAATAAAACTTATTATTATTATTTTTTTGTTTTGAACTTATAAATTTATTCTCATTAACACATAATATATACAGGGTGTCTATAAAAGAACTCCGGGGTTTTGAGGCAAAATATTTTAATGAAATAAAAGACATACATACATGTTTTATACATGACTGAAAAGCTTAAATTTTCAAGTTTTTTTTCACACTTAGTAAAGTTCTATATGAGCCCCGTTAGTGGCACGGCAGACGTCTAAACGGTATTCTACCTCCTCTTCCCATGTCCTGGCGAGCATGTCTGGGGGGACGGTTGTCACACAATTGACTATTCGTTCCCTGAGATGTTGAACATCACGAATTTTCTCTGCATACACAAGATTCTTGATATGCCCCCAGAAGAAAAATCCAACGGAATCCAAAAGAAAAAATCCAAATCCATTTAAAGGTCAACGCCCTGCAGCGCCGCCAACAGTTGATACAAACATTCCCAATCGGTATGAGTAAAACTTTTTGAGTTACTCTTTTCAGAGAAATCGACTAAATTTTTCTATCTGTTATAGTTAGTGAGATATGAATTTTTAAAACCCCGGAATTCTTTTATAGACACCCTGTATATATATATTTTGGAGAACCTTTTTGATACCTTTTTTTCGCAATTTGCACGTCATCATCGCATCAAAATATAATAATAATAATAAATAAGAAAAAGCCGTTCAAATTCCCTAGGACCGTTAAAATTTCTTTTCATTTAGGACGAAATCCTACGAATCGGACGAGTCTCGAAGTTCATTGGAAATTGCGTTTTTAACTTAGGAAGAAAAACAGAGGATGCTTTTACATAAAGAACGAAATTTATATTTTTGAGTTTAGTAACTCCGAGAAAATTTTGTCGGAATATAAATAATTGATAAGCGGAAGCCCTTGAACCATCAGTCTTGAGATTCGAAAAAATTCGCGAATTAGTGAAAGAATCACATGTCTATACTAATAACAAAAGTACAATTTAACTGGAACCCTATATCAGTCCCTGATTCCACCGAAACCTGTCACCTCTTCTTTTACTATTTAATAATATAAAATTATTCCATCCAATTATTTCATTACAATGCGGAAATCTCTCCATTTTTAGTTTAGGAACAGACCGTAACTTCGCAAATATCAGCTTATTCTTAAATTTAGGTGATGAACAAAGTTTTTTTTTTTTTCCCCTATATTATTAAATTTTCTCCGTTGAAGTTGATTAATTATTTTTTTTAAAAATGCATTTTAAGCTGCAAAAGATTATTTGCTTATAGCTTACATAATAAAGTTTAACTAACTTAAGGTTCCATATGTAAGCTACAAGCTAATTCAAATATAGCACAGAGAAAATTAGAATTTGTTACCTTAAGCCAAACATGTTGCTGAAGTAAACGAGTAAATTTTATTAAACCTGACCCCTTAAAATAACCAAAGATTTTACCTTATTGAGTAATTAAGTTTATGCATACTCGTATTTTTAAATGTTGTATTTTTCTTATTCTCAATACATATCTAAATTTAAGAGTTAAATGTTTACCGTATTCTAAACCAAAATTGTAGTAAAAGAAAATACAGATGATGGTGGAATAATTAACCATGCATTTGTTACTTTATTGTATCGCTAACCATCCTGTCATATTCTTGTTGTTTCTCTGTATGATTTTCAGAATTCGCATGGTAAGTTTACTTTTATTTGTATAATTTTCTTTTATTCAAAACATATTGTTACAAGGCTTGGTTTTAATTGAAACATTTATTTCTTTAATCTGTACAATTAAAGGGGAAAGAATAAGAAATTTAATCTGTAATTTTTGTTAAAAATATTTGTTCTTTAGATAGTTTCAAAAAATATTTGGGTTATGCACGTTTATCACGAACCCAGATTTTAAGAAATTCTAGGTTTAATGACTTTTTAAGTCAATATTTAAACGCCTATATAATACCTCATGCTTCGAGCTTTATTTAAATTTTAGTAAAAGATTTCCTTAACTTCTTAAAAACTTTTTTTATAGAAGTTGACAGAAAAAAGTAAAATATTGACCTGATTATAGAAATTTTATTCCCTTCAAAATAAGTTTAACGAAACACTCTTATTGTGCAAATTGTTCCGGAATTGCATGTAGATAAACAATGTGAAGTTCATAAAACTTGACATGAATTTCACAATGGTTCTTAGATGTTGCTATGTAAACCTCTTAATATATTTTTATGTAAAGTTTTAAAACACAGTTGAGCTCTATTGTTAGGAATTCTGTTTTTATAAAATTCTGAATTTGACTTTCAAATTTTTAATAAGAGGTTGGTTTAATGTTGAAAGACTTTTGTAAAACCTTATTGTTATTATGAAACATGATGTAAATTAATGCTGTTTTATAATTCATAAGCATAACTATGAATTACACAACTTCATTAACTTATAGAATATGTTGCTATGAAAGCCTTTTAATAAATTCTATTTGAAGTTTTGAAATAGAGTTGGGCTCGTTTATTACAAATACTATACAAGTCTATACTTATTACAATTTATATTATATTACAAACCAAGTATACACTATTAAAATTTATTTATAAATGACATATTTATAATAGGTGAGGTTAAAAAAAAAAAAGATAATTTATTGATCTATCCAGTATCCTCCCGTTTCCCAATATTTGGAAAGCCATTTTAACTTAATCTGTTGCACCCTGGGGTTCCTGCCAAATCCTCTCATGCCTGTTTCTTATCTTCTTGTTGTTATTCCTTGTTTCCTTTGTCCCTATTTGTGAAACTACTTAATATGCGTTTGTCTCTTAACCATATATGGGAAGGCTACTTTTAAAAGTAGTAAAAGTAATTAAAAGTATTTTTTTGCAAAGATAATGAGTAAAAAAAACAAGTACAAAACAAAAAAGTAATGATTTTGGAGTATCAAGTAACCTTTAATTTCATTAATGTAAAAAATGTAAGAAAAATTTATTTAAAATGCGCAAAAATGTTTCAAATTTTATTGAAATAGTAAGCAGCAAAAATATTGAAAAAAAAATATTAAAAAAAATATTTAAAAAAAAAACAGAAATTAACCTTTAATGTTTGTATATAAAAAAGAGTTTTAAATTATGTATTATTTTAAAACTATTAAATCTTTAAATATTTTGCTTTCAAAATTAGTTGTAATAAATTAATTTCTTGAACAAAGTTCATAATATTATAATTTTTGTTGAAAATAATGAGTAAAAAAAAAAAAGAAAGTAAGATGTATTCATATACAGGTAGCCCCTAGAAATCCACTGAAGTAGAAATTATAATTTGTTTTTATAAAAGTTGAAAAAATTTTTTTTAAATAATGATGATTTTATAATGCAGGGATGGGCAAACTACGGCACATTGGCCCTCCAGAAAGTTTTATCTGGCCCGCAGATTGAATTTTGAACTTGCCAATCTGTGGTGAATATAAACGATATATGTCCATTTTGTCTACTTTGTTTAAAGCTATTTTCGTTCTTTCTTTTTTAACAAAGTTACTGATGACCTTTTTACTTTCTCTATATTTGTTCTATGAACCATAAATTGATAGAAATAGCTAGCACAGACTGCTTCAATTGGTAAAATGTTGAAAGAAGTTCTTTATAGAAAAGCCGTAGATTGCCGCCATCTGAAGCAGTTGTTTCTAAGTATGCCAAAGTTTGAGTTTTATAAATCATTACCAAAAACTAATTTCTCAAATTTAATATTTCATGCCCAGAAAATCAGTGCTATGTATGCTTCATCTTATGTGTGAACAAGTGTTTGCAATGATGAACCTTAGAAAAAAGTAGACTAATAGACAAACATTTAGGCTCGTTCCTTAAAATAAGTACATCTTACTTGGAACCTCAATGTAAGGAACTTTTGAAAATGAAGTCACAATTTCATTAATCTCATTAAATATTTAAATTAAAACTTGTATATCACTTTTTTTTTAAATTTTTTTATTTTAGAAGTTTTTACCTGGCCCACCAAACTTTTTTTTTTTTCCTTAAATTTTTGTCCTCAACCAAAAAAGTGTGCCCACCCGTGTTTTAATGTGTTGTTAATTTTTTAATGATCAAAAACTGAGCACAAAACTTTTGATTTTTATTTATTTGTATGGTGAAATTGAAAATTTAGAAAAAATAGTTTTTATTCAAAATCAAAGAAATAATTAATCACTAGAATTTTTTTTTAATGCTAACTATATTTTAATTACATGAAGTATAAATTTTATATTTCAAAACATAAATGGGAAAAAATATAATTTTTGTGCAAAAAATGGTAGGTTTAGTAACATGTGTGCCCACCCGTGTTTTAATGTGTTGTTAATTTTTTAACGATCAAAAACTGAACACAAAACTTTTGATTTTTATTTATTCGTATGGTAAACTAAATGTTTATATGGTAAAATTGAAAATTTAGAAAAAATAGTTTTTATTCAAAATCAAAGAAATAATTAATCACTAGAATTTTTTTAATGCTAACTATATTTTAATTACTTGAAGTATAATTTTTATATTTCAAAACATATGGGAAAAAATTTAATTTTTGTGCAAAAAATGTTAGGTTTTGTAACATCATATAAATTAAATAAGCCTATGCAATTGGTTTAAAGCTTTGTGCATTAAAAAAACTCACCTTTTTTTTTTCATTGAAAAATTCCGAAAAAAATACTGATTTCTTTCGACATGCTCCTTACAAATGCTTGTACTTTTTCCAAGAAAATTTAACAAAACTTAAACTATTCACTTGAAGCCTCTTAACTTCTCTATCTTCATTTGCATTAAGACATCGAGGAAGGTTCTTGTTTATAGAACTGAAACTAACTATAGTATGTCAATTTATGTACTTCTATTTGTGCTTTACTCACATTGTTTTTTGCTTTAGTCTACATAGCGCAAAGTTTTACCCTTTCCTTTGCTAAATATGTTTTCTTAATTGGAATAAATAATAGTGAGTTAAAAAATTATACAGCACTGAAATTCCCTGTTATTTTTTTTTTTCATACTTGAAACATATTTATGTTACATTATAGTTAAAATTTTTGTTCAAAATTGTTGGTTTAATAGCTTTATTCAAATTATTGAAATTGTTGGCAAAACTTTCTGTAGCCTAAGAGTCAAAACTTTAATAAAATATATTAATAATGCTTAAATATTGTTTGAAAATAATATTATGACTAAAATACTGAATGCTTATAACTAAAAGGGTTTATATATATGATCCAAATATGTAAGAAACTAAACCTCTGTGTATATAAACTTGCAAAGGCCAATAGATGTTGCTTTGCAATAAAAATGTTCGAACTATTTTGATGCAAAGGAAGAAAGGGTTAGTTGGATATGTAAAGTAAAGTTGGATAGTATGCGTGGTTTAAAAATGAGTCTTGTGTGACTGAATGTGCATTTTTCTTAAATATTTTAAAAATGAGTCTGTGTGACTCAGTGTGTGTGTGTTTTTCTTATATTAAAGAATAAGTATCGTTTTTTAGAGCATTGTGTTTTTTTCTTTTGTTTTTTTCATTGTCATAGTTCAGGTCATCTTTATACCTATGCATGTATTTCATATTTTACAATATATTAATCACACTGAATAATTGAATTTGTAAAGACAAAGATCTAATCTATAAAAAATAAATTAGTTTAGATTAAAACTAAAAAAATTATTCACTCAACATTACTCATAGTAGGACAGGTCTTTGTTAATATTATTTATATTCACTTACTACTTATTTAATAGTTTTAACAGGCTACCAACTTTCTATGTTTTCTTGTGAAAATTTATTTTATTGGTAACTAAGTTTATGGTTTAGTCTATAATTTTAATTTTATTTATTTTTTATTGCAAGTTTGGTTTAAAATTATTTTCCACATCACTTCATGTAAATGATTTAATGATTCTGCATTGGGTAATGAGTATTGATGGAAATAAGCTAGCTGATGAAGCAGCACAGGCTGGCTCTAATGCAATTTTCTGGGGCCCTGAACATGCACTGGGAATTTCTCCCAACTCTTTTTAGGGCAACCATATTCAAGCTCTATGGTAAAATTGCCCATGAGCAATGGCGTGTTACTGACGGTCAGAGACAAGCTAAGAATCGTGACTGTTCTAGTGTACCTAAAAAAGAGCTTTTGAAGCTTAATAGAAACAGTTTAAGTAGGGTTGGTTTTTTGACGTCAAAAAGTGGTTTTTGACATGACAAGGGTATAATACTGGTTTAAACCGTCAAAAATGTCAAAAATTGAAGTTTGCCAAGAAAATATATAAACTTCAAAACTACCAACAGTTGCCATGCATTATATTGAAATTTAATTATACTATAGGTAATCAGCAGGTTTTAAAATATNATTGGCGAATTTTTTTATTCGGAAATTAGAACAGAAAAACGGAAATGAGAACAGAAAAATCTGGAGTATTTCTTTCCTTTCTGATGAACAAGAATAGAATTCTTTAGAATGTAATTCTGCGATAAAAATGAGAAAAAAAGTTTTTGTATTTTTTTCAGATATTTTATTGCTTTAACTCTTTCTTTACTCTGTTTTTTAAATTTGAAATCGTTAAATATGAAGATGCAGAGTATAACAGTTTTGGTTATACCTGTCATTTCAATGAATGTTATTATAATGCTTTTTTAAATTTATTCTTGTGTTTTTGTGGGAGGAAATAGAAGTCCTGAAAAATTCTTGTAATTGGTCATTAAACGTCATGAATTGAAAATCTAAAATGCAACAGATACCCTGTATCTAGTTATACTTTTTTAAACAATTTGAGCTAACGTACTTTTTGATATATAGCTAAAATCTATCATGGCTGTTAAAAACTCTATCATGCCTTTTAGAAACACTCAGAAGTTTTTTTTTTCCTTTTCATACGATTTCTATGAGAATAATTTTCTTGAATGTTATATAAAAAAAATCCTCATTAAATTTGAGTTATGCTCATAATAACAAAGTTTTATCTAGGTATTTTTAAACATTAAATCAACCTCTTAATGAAAGTTTCATCATTAAATCATGGTTCGTGATTAATTCGGTTAAATCATGGTGAGGTCAACTAGTTAACCAAAATTTTAAACTTAAAATATTTTTAAGCAAACAAGGTATCATTTTTTATGTAAAAATTTGACGATTTAGTAATAATGACTTTTAATTTATAAATATCAGTTTTCAATAAGTTATAGGCTGTTCCTACGGCAGAATTTTTTCGAGCTATCTGTGGCAAAACTCACTAGCACTAATATCTTTCTGCAAGGTACTTTTAATTATAACAAACATATATGTTACTATTTTAAAATAACAAAAGGGCTGTTTCTACAACAACAACAAAAAAACTATATATGTTTTTTTAATTGTAATAATTTTGTATTGTAATATTATGGGTGAAATTCTCCCATTTCTTTGGGGAGGGGGAACGCGCAAATTATTTTTTTAACAGACATTTTGTAAATAATCATCACAATAAAAAATAATTAATCATGAAATCCGTAGAAAATTTCTGGAAAAAAATCGACGACGAAATCGCATGAATCTGACTCCTCAAATGCGTGTTTTGTTTCGAGATTAGGTTGATGTAATAAATAATATCGGATTTAAAAACTATGGAGAAATCAATAGAAATAAAACTGCCAAAAATTCGATAGAATTATTGCCTTAAAAAGTAAATACTCAAATGCACGATTCGAATTTTCCATATTGTTTGAAATAACATATATCGGGATATTTAAAAGCCACCTGAAAATCAATATCAATAACTGCCGAAAATACAATTGAAAAAATACATCGATTTACGATACTATCGGAGTAAATTGAGCTCTTTAAAAAGTGATTATCTAAATCCATGATTCAAATATTACTTGTAAATTTCCGTAGAAAAGAAAGGTAATTTTTTTTTTTACTTCTTAAAAGAAAAGTCTTTCTGCAAAGAACTGTGTAACGTTCTGCGACAATGTCGCCGTGCCCGTGTCTCTGCGATTCTGACCACGGGGTAGGCTGTTAAATGAAAGGCTATATCATTTGAAATTTTTAACTGTAAATGGCAAATGAAACTGAAGAGGGTATTAAAAAGAGATAAACATTTATTTTGGATTTAATTTTAAATTATTTTTTTATAAATTTAGAGTATCTCTAATGCTATAACCGGGAGGGAACATATGCTCTTTCTCGTTTCCCGTTAGCTATGCCACTAAATACAAGTAAAAGGTATATCGATTAATATCTTCTGCTTTGAGACTTCAAATACAATAGATTGTAAGAACTGTACAAAATTATTGTTTAATTTTAGGCAGGCAATAAATGAAGCTATTAAATTACTATTTTTTCTGCACGAAAATATTTTGTTTTTCCCAGAAGTAATTGTTATAAGTACAGAATAAAGTTGTTGTTTTTTTCCCCTTCTAATGTACAGTGACATGTTTTTCAATAGATGTTTTCCTATGTTTTTGTTTTGTTTTTTAATAGAAAAAAATTTAGAGACAGATTATTTTATTCCAGGATTTTTAAAATTTTTAGATTTAAGGAAATATTGTTTTAATATGAGTTCTACTTACATTGTTGTTAATATACGTTGCACAGTTAAAATTAGTGACTTTTACGAGATGAAAAATGTTATAAAGCATATTGATCCATCTATTACAACAGGAATTGGAGGGCAATCGAAATTTAACGAAGCTATTTAATCGAAAAATATGTTTATGATATTAAGGTTAAAATAATTAAAGTAATTTTCACTTATTATAATGGTTATCACTAACTTAAATTTATGTCAAACTTGAAAAATTTGCTTCTGAGACCTAAGTAAAACATTTCAAATTAATTATAAATCATATTTTACAAGTTAAGAACTGCATACAGTTCTTTATTCAAATGGCAGCTTTAAAATTCACTCATGTTTACACTTAAATTACGAACTAATTCACAGAGTTTAAATAGGTTTTTTAATGAGTAATCATTCTTATTGCTTTCGTGCGGTTTAAGTCCGACACCAACAATTTAAGCCATTTAATTTGAACTTATTGTAATCAGTTTTTATACAACAAATTGTTTTTTGATAGGTTATGATGCACTAAACATTTGATAGAAAAATTTCGTAATTATAAACTCGCCCAGTTGTAAAAAGAACGCAATTAACTAATCTAAACTAAGACACCATGTGGTTAAATTGGAATTCTTTAAATATTTTACTTTCAAATTGGAAGAAAAAAAAGAAAGAATACATTTTAAAGAATTATATCTATTGAATACGCAACAGGAAATTTTGACAATTTTACATCTGCGGCATTTATTTTTAAATTCTGAATATCTTTTAAAGTAATAATACCAATTCAAAACAAACAACATTATTTAAACATTTAACTTCAGATATTGGTTTAAAGAAAGTATGATCCATGAATTTTATAACGAAAAATGTTTTGATAAAATACAGTTTAAAATGGGCTTTATATTAAAATTTAAATAAATATAAAAATTTATTGATTGTAATCGTCTGAAATTATTTTTTTTATGCAAAATGAAAATATATATTAATCAGTAATTATCCAGGGTTAATGAGTTACTTTGTATTTGCCATTTGAGTAACAACAATTAAGTAATTTGAGCAACAGTACAATTTAAACAATTTTATTCACTAAAAATAATATATATTTTACAAACTAAATTTATTTTCTCCTCATCCATCTTTATTTTTTAAAAATTAATGTTGTACTAAAATACTGAAAAATTCAAAAAATAAAAAACAAAATCTTGCTTGAAATAAATTTAGTCTAATTATTTTTCAACATGATTTATTTAAAAAGAAACATTTTAAATAAGATACTTTATAATATTAACACTTTTTTGTACTCATCTTACACTTTATGTGAGAAAAAAAAAACCTGGCCGTCGTGGAATTTATAAGAATTTTACCTGAAAAAATCAGGGAAATTTGAAACCTGATTTGAGTGGCCACCCTGAGGAATTTTTTTCTCTAATATTATTGCAATTTTTCTTTTATCTAATTATTTATATATCGTTTAAGCCTTTTTTGGATTTTATATCTGCAAGAAGAGTAAATGTTTCTATATTTGTATAATTCTTTGTTGGGTTTTTGTTACACCTTTTTTATTTAATAATGCATTTATTTTCCGAGTTCTGTTAAGTATGATAGAAAATGTAAATATATTATGCTCAAATCAGGTCAAAAATGTAATTTTATAAGCGCCATACTGCTCCAAATGTAAATAAGTGGCTCCAAAAATCAAGTTTACTTCTTCCAAAACACAATTGTTCTGCACCAAAATAATTAAGCTTACTGTCCCATTCCTAAGTTGGCTTACCCCACGACTTCTTTAAATTTTTATCTATAAAATTCAAACCACATTTTTCGGAAACATATTGCAAAGGTTTCCTGCTCACAATTTGTAAATGTTTGTACTTAATTAAAGAAAGAATATGTGCCAATTTTTATTTTAATTTATTCTTTTAACCACTGAGTTATTAAAATTATGTGGTATGTACTCGGCCCATATTCGTTAACGCTTGCTCCGTCTGGAGTTGCATCAGTATCATTCAAATGACTAAATTGGAAAGAGTGCAATTTAAAATTTTAATAAGCTTTCTTCCTGTTAATAAGAGCATTAGAGGGGGACTCAACTCCCATGCAACCAGATGAACGAAAATGTGTTATTTCATAGTTAGTAACCAAATAGCGAGAAATGGTCAATCGTGGGGCAAACAATAACAGACGAATATATGTTAACACTGAGCAAAATCACGTAGGTGAGTTTAATAAAATCGCAGAAAAAGAACTAATTAGTGTTGCGAAACACTTATCTTATAACAACCAAATGCTATATAGAGTGCAAGTTATAGTAGTATAACAAGTTATTTCTACGGAATGCATATTCGTAGCCCATAGGCAGCATTTCATATGAGTAATCTATTTTTTGTTGCGGAGAAGTGTTTCAGATCATCATACATCTGAGTCTGAAGTCTTATCAATTTTGGCAAATTGCATTGACACATATTTTCTCGCGAAGGATGATATCAAATCTCGTAAATTTAGGTACCTAATGTTGACAATATTTAAAAACTCAGCATTTATTAACTGGTTAACAATGTAAGCATAATTAGGTCTTAACAATTTTGTTCTTCGGTGTTCTTTTAAATAATCAAGAACATTTATTATTATTTTTTAAGTTTGACTTGTATAAAAAGCATTATTCTTTATGCTTATTACCTAATAGTAGTCTTTGGATAGTTTATAATTTAATCTATGGTTCGGGTACAATATATAGTAGCTATGACAAAAAGATCTTACCTCCGGGCTTCGGAAGTCGGTGGACAAGCACGTGTATCCACTCGCCCCACTCGTGTCTGGTGTGGTGCACTGCACGTGCCCTGGTTGTATCTGCTGTTTTGGAGTGTGGGAAACGCTGTCTCCCCACCCTGTTTGCATTTATTGTAATATTTGTCCCATTGTTGTCGCTCTCTTTGTCCCATTATTCCTCTGTATATTTCGCTTTACAGTGATAAACCTTTCCCACGATAATGCCTTGTTCCGGAAAAGGGAAGGGGATATTCAAAGTTCAACAGTCGCCAATCCGCCAATGCAACTAATTCACTAAATTTTATTTCTGTATCAAAAAGCGTTGGAAATGCTGTCTTAAGAAAAAAAATATTGATGTATTCGTCAATATTTATTGTGACTTCTTCAAAGTAATCACTTCTTACTGCAACTGGGCATAAACTGGGTTCAAAAGTGAGCTAAAATCAGAAGAAGAAAAATCTTAAGTAATGTGCTGTATTGCCAAAAGGCTTTTAAGTCCGTCTATCAATTTGTAAACCTGGAAGTGTTCCATTTAACAAATAATTAATATTGTGAGAAATTTTAAAATTGTACTTACAATTTTCTTGCAGGCATAGAGCTCAACATTTTGTGTTTTTCTTGCTTATTTCATCATTTGTTTGTAACACAGAATTATTTTTCCGTAAATATTTCTGTATGCTTGCGTAGTCAGAAACAATCGTAGGGAAGTTGTGATGCAATTTTAATCTCAATGTGTTTGCGATTCTTTCCTCCCTATCCAAACTGCAATCTGTTTAAAAGCTTTAGCAAAAAACCAAAATGTATCTTATGATTTTGCTTAAAATGTCATCGTAGCAGGCTGGACTGCACTGCATTTCTTCCGATTTTTATTTGCAATCCTCAAAACGTATCTTGAAATAATTTTTAAATTGATCCTGGTGATTTTCTGAATGCATTAAAATTCGCTCATGCACAATAGTCACCACGAATCGGCAACTTCAACCGTGGAAATAAGAGGAATTACGTGTTTACTAGTTAAATGTAGAACTTGTAGAAGAATACTTGTTGGATATTAAATATTATTTCGTAAATACCTAGTTATTGACAATTATGCCATCACATTATCCCTATTTTGAAACGACGGAATGAAATAACTAAACAACGTGTAAATGTTTTGAACCAAAACCGAAGGATAAGGAAACGTATATATAAAAGAATATCTATTGTTTTTAAATAACAATCACTAAAAATTTCAATTTTCTGATCTGTTAATTATTTGATGTTAATGATTAATCGAATCGGACGTTGGGCCCATGTCCTAGAGGTCGTGAGTTCTATTCCTGTCTTCCGAAGACTTTCCGTATAGTAAATGGTGACGAGTGCACTTTGAATCTGTAGGGTCAGTCTAGTCTTCTATGTTCCCATAACAAATCATACTTTTGGGGACTTAAAATTGGAGATTGATTAATCTCTAGTTCGAGTCAAAATTACGATCTGTGGATGTATGAGTGGATCCGCTCTATAAACTGGCTGTGATGTGTGTTTGGCTGAAGTCGTATTTTTGGCCATAAGTGATGCCACTGAAAAACAAAAAACGCACCCTCTGCCTGAAATTGCTGGTTTCACCAAGCAAGCTGGTATTAGAAAGTAGCATTAGAAACAACAACACAACTTTTACTATTTTCCCAATCGGTAGTTTTTATTTTGACAAAGCTTTAACCCGCTATTATATGATTATCATACTTTTAAAAATTAGTTTAATAAATTTTTATAAAAGTGTAGTAAAAATCATTTTAAATTAAATTTTTGAAATCAAATTTTTTTTTATTGCTTAAACTGTGCCTTAAAACTAAAATTTTTTTAATTGCTTAAACTGTGCCTTAAAACTTCAAAAATTAAATCAAAATCATACGAAAAATTCGTTAAAGTTGGCATTTCTGCGCTATGCATAAGATTAAAATCTATAGATACCCTATTATCTTCAGGTCACTTATTTTCCGGGAAAATTTGCGTTTAAGTTAGAATTCAGATTTCAATGCTATTCAAACAAAATTGAATATTTTCTCCGTACCATTCAGCCTAAATTGTCTTAGAGCCAATCTTAACTTATTTCTCTTTTATGCTTCGTGTTATCTATGTAAATAAGTTTTATTTATAAGAGTCAGCATCACTTCTCACCTGATTCGAGCCTGATTTTTGAAATTCCCGTTTCATACATCAGTTTTAGAGTTAATAATTTTGTGCCGCAAATTTTTTTCCTTAGTCTTTTGGTCTCCCCCTCTTTGTCCTAAGCACACACGCACACAAATACATGCAGACAAATAAGGCTTATCACTGCCTTAAAACTGGTACCACTAAGTACTATATATATATATCCAATTTTAAGCTCTCTAAACAAATTGTAGCTTGTATTGTATCGCTGTAGCTATAGTACGTTTCATTGTCTAACTGAAAATAAATCTCCAACGTGATCTCGGAAAAAGAGCTGTATTTGTTTCTGGCTAGTGGCAACAGTCATGTTCGATTCAAAAATCATTCTGCAAACAAAAGAAATAATAAAGGGAATAAAACATTTGTGATATTAAAGGATATCGGTAATCCATGGCAAGTTTTATTTAAATTATGTGCAAATGAATAAGATGACACTATCTATAGTAGTGAGAAGTATAATTCTGTATTTTATTGATGCTTTTATTAAATTACCGTAACATTAAGCTAACATTCTTTATTCAATATAGATTACACGTAATATACTATTTTTATTGGACTATTTTGTGTACAAAACTAAAACTTTGCAAGAGTAAAAAAGTAAAATAATAATTATAAAAGAACGCAGTATGTTCTTATTTATTATTAATTCTTTTTTAAAGTAGTTGTAGTAGTATTCTGACTTTATAGCTCTCTGCTTCAAAAATGAGCTTTTAGCTCTCGTGGATTACGATATGTCTCTCTGGCTGTCAACTTCGTTTTACGTTGTAAGTTCAATATTTTACTTGCATTTGTGAAATTAGCTATTTTAAATAACTTGGGACGTTAGCTTTCCGAGTGCTGTCGAATTGAATTGCGTGATAGTTCTATGGATGAGATTATTCCTTCTGTAAGAATAATAGACTACTAAATTTTAGCTGCATCCCGGATTTGCGAGCAAGGACCAAGGAAAATTGACCACTAGTTATATTAATATAAAACATGAAATATATATGTGTGTGAAACTAGTAGAAAATTCAGTTTTCAACGTGTTTATTTCAAATCTTCAAGTTCTTAAACATACTGCCGCAATGGCAGACATCAATCTCAGTTTTCTAACTATAAGTTATTAAAGAGAGAAAAAAAAATCAGCTGTACTCTCTACTTTTAAAATTAAATATTTTTTTAACTGCTTATTTAATGGCTGCTTATTCAACGCATAATAAGGTAGTGAATGCTGTCTCAAACTCTAAATAAAATAAATGATTTGCATCGGTATTGTAAATAAAGCCAAAATCGTTTGTTTGGCTTCGAATGGCGATGAATATTGAATGATTCAGTCGCCAACATAGACAGCATCCTATGTTTTGTTCTATTTTCGTTTTCCTCGAATATGCGTGAGAACGTTCTATGCAACACGTGCCCTGCGCGCTTCTTTGGCAGATGTAACGCGTGCGTGGGACCCCAGCTTGTGAGAACTTTCCCAGCAAGCACGTGCCCCTTTCCCCTTCTGACCCCCTTCTAAATTCCCAGTAAATTGTTTGCACTTCCCCTCCCCCTTTTTTTATTGTCATTTCATGCTCCTCACCTGAGAGCAACCTGATTTTTTTTCCCTCAATGGAGCCTAGTTTCGTATTTTATCTGAGGATTTGAAAGCATTTCTCTTACTAGAATAAGAAATATACAGGTACAGGACAAAATAATGTGAACACTTACATATTAACTCTATGTATACAATCATTCTTATAGCAGCAAATGTTCTAAAAGATGGCAAAACTGTTATAGCAATTTTAAAGAACATGCTTAAAACTTATTAAAATGGTGTCTTTTTTTTTTTTTTTTTAAGTTCGAAGTTTTCTTATATAAATATCGGAATTCAACAGAATTTAAGGCTTTTGAAAACTGGAAAGAAGACATGAACCTCGAGCCAATGGCTGCTTATTTTTGTAGCGACGCACATTTATTGAGAATACAAAGTATTTAATTTTCTTTTCACTGTAATTAGAACTCCAGTTTCCAGAAAGTACTACCTTAAAGTTAAATTTTCAAGATGGATGGGGAAAGGTCCGCAAACGGCTTCTGGCTCCCAGATAAATTTTGATGATGATGATTTCAAAATTGTTGATATTAAACCTTTATAGAAGTACTTACCATAATAAGAACAAAACCAACGGCTATCAATGATTTTGTCTCCCTTGAAGAATAATGGGTCTCACTATTAACCAAGAAAAAAACTAAATGTTTTGATGCAGAGAAACTTTGACCTATCTCCTTTAAAAATTAATATTTTTACTTTTGTGTGTGCACAACAATTTAGATTACTTAGAACTGCTTTCAGTAATACTAATGATGTACAATTTGAATTAAACAATAAGTTATTTATGGAAGCAAATGTTTCTATGGGTTGAGAAATCAATTCAAGTTTAAAATTATCAATGTTAAAACAAACACTAACTTATGTTCAACTTTAATTGGACCGATTGCTTTGTATAGCAGCGAGTGCTGGTATACTAAATAAATACTGAAAAAGATAAGCTGCTGATTTTTGAGAGAAAAATACTCCGAAAGATCTTAGGTGCAGTTAAACAAAATGAAAATGATCTCTATAGAATACAGTATAATTATGAAACTTATAGTACATTTAAAGAACCAGATCCACTTAAAGTTATAAAGATTAACCGCACTAGATGTCTAGGACACCTTTTTAGATTGACTCTAACCCAAATAAATTGGCAACTTTTTCAAAAATAGAAGGTACACAAAACAGAGGATGACCCCCATCAAGTACGTTAATTCGGTTGAGAAAGATCTGAGGGTCAATCGATGGCAATCTGTTGCTTCAGGAAAAGTCAGATGGAGGAGACTCATGGAGACAGCCTTGCCGGTAACAGGCTGCAGTGCTGGAGAAGAAGAAGTCAGTAACTAACTTTACATGGATAAAAATGACATAATTTCTAAAAGTTTCAAGCAAGACATTTTAAATTGTGTCATGCGTTTTGTCTTGTAAAATCTTTCAAAACGTTTGCTGCTAAAGGAAAGATTGTTTACTTCAGAGTTAGTATAAAAGTGTTCGCAATTTGTCATGTACATGGATACTGCATAGTAAAAACTGAAAACTTTGTTGTATAAACAATTTTATTCATAGTTTGTATTACAACTTAGAAAGATCCGTAGATCTATGATCTAAGACCTTGTTTTTGCTAAAACTTTACTCATAATTTTGTGAATCTAAAATTATTGTGAAGTTGAGTTTATTCAGACTTGATCTATTTTGAAAATTAAAATGAAGTACTGTTTTTGTGAGAGGAAAAAAAAAAGTATTTAAAGAATACTTGGTTTTTAAATTATGACCGATTTTTAAATTATAATTAATGACATCCTTGACTCTCTTAATCAAAGAAAGTTTTCTGGGGGTTTCATTTTCAATATGAAAAAAAGCTGGGTAAATAATTTTGTGAAAGGTCTGTTTTTACAAAAAAATAATTTGTGAAGGGTCCGTTGACAGTCCATTTATCTCCTAAACTGACCTTTAACAATATGCGTTAAATCAATAACAATATTTCTTTCTCCGTTGTCACCTTATGTTTTTTTTTTCCTTACAAAAAAAAAGCGTGCCTAGACTTCATATTTAAGAATGTAATTTTTATATGAAAAAGGCAAATTACATCTTAAATGCAAATTAGTAAGTTAACATTCAACTCATATATATTTTTTTTTTTCTCCCAGCGTCATCATTTTGTATTTTTTTTTTCTTCGCCAAGTCAATAATGGTAGCAACATAATTTCATTATCATCATTTATCACCGCAGTTAATTCCGCGACTACGAAATGCTCAGTGAAAGAAATAAAAAAAATTTTTATGACAAGTCTCAGACAATTCATAAAATGTATAAGTTTTAGATGAATTATGATTAAATTTTGTTCTTCTTTTAGTCACTACTCCAACTTTTAAAAGGCAAGTCAAACAAATCTCGAATCCGACTTATATATATTTTTTTCTACATAAACTTCGGTGAGTATTGTTATTTTGATACTCACTGTTGTTAAATCTATCTTAACTTCTTCCATTATAAGGGAACGATTTTGCCAACACTTTATTTAATTGTTTTTTTTTTTTTAATTCTTTCTTAAGAAAAGCATATTTAAAGCAATGAAAATATAGCATATTAATCTCTCACATTCAGGCAAAAAAGAAAAGAAAAACATATTTAAAACATTGAAAATTAGTCTTTCAAATGCTTAAGTTACATAAAAGTATTTATGACCAAATATATAAATGTATTTATGACCAAACGTTTTTAATTGTCAAGCAAACCTTTGCAGATTTTTAAACCTAAAGTAATTGAGAATTTTGTTTTAATATTTTTTTTTTTTTCGTTATTACATTTTTATCGTTCGTTACATCATGTTTGTTTTGTTTACATTTAAATTTTCCAAACATTAAAGTTTCAAATAAATTCGCAATTCCTTAACTATTTTGCTGCCTCTATGAATCAAGCGATCTCAAGTCACTCAACTCCGTGAATTCCACAACATGTAACTACCTAATTAAAAATAATTCCATGGTTTTTGCCTCTATCAGCAACACGAAATAACCTCTGCCCAAAATAACAGTTTCGGAATTAACAAAGGTTACGGGGGGAGGGGAATCGTAATTGAACTACGACCATACGGTGAAAGCTGGAACTATACACTGCTGTGAAGAAGAGCGATATATAACCATGGAAAAAAAACTACTGGGAAACTGAAAAGAACGTGGGAAAGAAGTTTCGAAGCCCGCCTCTTTCCCACAGTTCGCAACCACCGGGCACCATAGAACAAGTTCCATCCCCCTATTATTCAATCTTTTTTCCCCCTTTTCCCATCACAAGGCCTCCATCTGCGATCAACAACGATCATGCTCGATTCCGTTTTGGCGATTATTTGCATTTCAACCGTGAACAAGCGGATTGAACATTACCGTTGTTTTGGCGTTGGAAACTTCCATTTGGCGTTTTTACATTTGGCGTGATAGTGGAAACTTTTTAATTCATGCAACCTTTTCCAGTGCATGACTTCTGGGAGGTTAAATAATATTACTTCATTCTCACACTAGAGATTGTCAACTTAACAGTTAAATTCACTTCGCCCAGTTTCAAATGAGTTTTCATGCATCCAACTTATTTTGTTAATACTTCTAAATTTACCAATTAAGGTATGTTGTGTTTACTATGAAATTGTTTTATTTTTTTGTATGTTATTTGCTACTTAATGTTATATTTATGTAGATGTATTAATATTAAAAATAATTTTCTATTTTAGCTTTTTGCTGTTTTGGAAACAATTGAAAGGATCCCATCTCTAGAACCACCTATTTTAAATTGACAACATGGCTTTGATTACTTCAACTTACGCTATCCTGATGTTGTTGACACTACTTGCTATTACTGTTTCATCTGCCCCTATTTGCAACGGCAACTCTGACTGCAGTGACAAACCATCTCTTGTGACCAATTATCCAGGGCAATGGCCATCCAGTTACTGCAAGGTCCGAAACGTTATCTTCAGCACCGGTGACCAAGTCTTGAGGATTGATGGAGACTTGTCTGACCTTGATGCATGCCATCAGACTAAAAACATTTGGAAGTTTGAAAGTGCCAAATCTGACCAACATCATCAATCATTGAATAACATTGTTTGTGATCAAGTGTTTAGCCGTGGACATTTTTTCACTCCTTACTACTACCATGGTAGTAATTACTTCCATCTTCACTATGACACACTTTTGCCCTTGTTTGTTGCTCTTCATCAGGATTCCACCAAATCCTCATCTGGTGCAATCAAAGATATTGCTTTACTTCCTGGAATAGAGACTACCAGAGGAGAGGTAAACATAAATTTTAATTAGAAAACTTCATTTTTTTTTCGTTGCTTGAACTTTAAACAATATTTAGAATAATTGTAAGCAAATTTTTTCAATGAATAATGTTTAGGAAAGATTTTGAATGAAGTTTATCAACGAATAATATTTGGGAAGATAGTAAATAAAATTTTAATAATGGATGATGTTTTGAAAGATAGTAAATAAACAGTGATAGCAAATAGACACTGATTTTGAAAGGTAGTAAATAAAGTTTTTCAACCAATAATGTTAGGAAGATTGATTGAAAATGAAGTTAATCTGTGATGGAAAACTTGTTATGGAATTTTTTTGTTTTAATAAAAAATTAAAATTTAAAATTGGTTTGAAAATATATTATAAATATTTATATATATTTGTATATAAATATTTATAATACATTTAGAATAAGAATATATTTGTTTCAGCAATTTATTTATATGATTTTATTCTTTTAGGGTATTGACTGGAATACTGATGCTTTTAATGATCTCCGTTCATACTGGATGCAGCTTCTCACTGTAAGTTAACTCTCTTCTTTATTTTAAACAGACATTACCTTTAATTTTTAAAAGTAATTATGCATCTTATTTTTTCACATTTATTGATCAATTTTTAACATTTTAGGCTCTTTCTAAACCTCACCGTTTGCTGCCATTGGACCGCAGGCTTGCTGGCATCAACAAGACTGTCTGCTTTGAAGAAGCATATTTTGGGGTAATTATTTAAATTTTGTGCCGTATCAGAATATTATCTTTTTTTTTAATGTGACTAATGGACTCACACTAATAAGTAATTTATTTTAATAAGTAATATAACACAAAATTCATGTATATAACTTATTTATTTAACTTATAAATATAATATTGTTATTAATATAATTTATAAATAATAATCAATTCATTATAATAATTATTAAAATGCTTTTGATGCTATAATAAAAAATAAATATTTATATAATAAATAATACTGTAGCATATATTATCTGATTTTGAATTAATTTAATTAACTTAAAAGTAATGAGCTGATAATAATACTATGAATTTTTAAAATTTTATTTTTAATATTAAACATTTTCTTACGGCTCATAGTATGGTGAAACCTGTTGCTTTGGTTCACTTTTATCAGCCTTAAGCAAAAGGTTAAAAAAAAAAGCTGATAATTATTTAATATGCTATAAAATAATTTTTAATTCTAAGTTTTAATGTTCCTTTTTGTTATTTACAGACTCCAAAAATTGATTTCTCTAGTCCTGAACTTTTGCAATCCTATGCATTGTTTGTTAAGAAAGCCTTTGGAATCAAATCTCCAAAAACCAATGTGGATTCTAAGAAGCCTAAAATTGGACTCATTCACAGGTAAATATTTATTCAATGTCACAAAAAAACTCTATAATGGGCTGTCTTTTATTAATTAATGTTGAAAATAATTGTTTTTATACAAATCTAAAATAATTTTTTCTTCCTGTTATATAGAGAAGGTCGCAGAAAGATACTAAATGAGGCTGAATTAGTGAAAAGCATGTCAGCAGTTGCTAAAGTGGATGTTGTTGATTTCTCCTTCATGTCTGTTAAAGAACAAGTAAGTAGATTTATTTTATGTCAATCTAAATTTATTTTCGTTTCTTGCAAGTTAAAATTCAGTTACAAAGTTTTAAAAGTATAAGATAATTTTAAAAAGACTGGTATCATTAGAATGTTCAATTTATGACTATGGATACTTGTATCAAAATTTCTGAACTTACTTATCATTTTTTATTCTTTTTTAGATTGAAAAAGTTCAGCAATATAATGTTCTAATTGGAATGAATGGAGCAGGTTTAGTGAATGCATTGTACTTGCCAAAATCAAGTGTTGCAGTTCAACTTGTACCATATAAGGTAAGTTACTATTTTAGCATTTCATAAAAAATTCTAAAATGTTATAAATTTATTAAAAATTAAAAAAAGTTTTAAATTTTTTTTTTTTTAACTGATGGCATAATTATAGACATTTAATTGAATGATCCTATATTTATCTAGGACCATTTAAATAGCTTAAAATCTTGGGCCAATTAAAAAGCTTTAAATCTTAGGCCATTTAAATAAGCTTAAAATCTTGGACCATTTAAAAATCTTAATTATGAAAAACTCTGCATTTTCCAAATATTGCTTGATATGTTTTTAAACAAATATCACTTACATAAATTGGTCCATTAAGCTCTTCTAAATAGTTATTTAAGTTATTGATTATCAAATAAATTAGTTTATTTAAATTTGAAATAACCATGTATTTCCTTTATTTTAGGCTCAATTAAATGTTGCTGAGTTTGCCAGTTTGTTAAGAAGTAGAGGCTCTTACATTGAGTGGCATAACAACCATCCGGAACTGGATCGCAGAATTCCTGAAGATGTATTCCGGAATGGTGCGGACACCATTGTAGATGTTGGAGAATTTGTGCAGATTGCAAGCAGAGCACTCCAAATTAACAGGGACAATTTACGAAGCTAAGAGTGTTGTGAATGTTTCTCACTGTGTTTTATGTGATAAACTCTTCAGACAATGTTTCGAGAATGCTGAGGATTACACTCTGTGAATTATTATTAAGAGACTTCAGAGAGTGTTGTTAATGGGAAGAACAAGAATGAATGTTTTCGAAGAAACTGAAGTGAATATTGTACAAAGGGAAAATTGTTGCCGGTTTTGGCTATGTTTAACTGACTATCCATTTATTGGTGTGTTTTTATTTAAGAGGAAAATGCTTTTGACTGATAGTGAGTTGTTTGAAAAAATAAGTTTAAAACTGTTTTACTATATCATATTTATATTGAAATCTGACATGATCTGTTAGTAATTAATAATCACTTTTTTAATATACAGGTTAAATTTACATAACTATGTACAACAATCGAGAAAGATCATTTAATTGTTAATGTGAAGGGAAAATATAAACATATCCAAATTTTACTAGGATATTAAAATTTTTAAATTTGATTATATTTAATTCTTAATACTGCGTGGTAGCTTGCAATATATTAAATATATAAAAATTCTCTTTAAATTAAGACTAATACATCTCAATTTGGAGATATATTTATCATAAAAAAAACCTGAACTATAAGTATTTTGCATGCCTAAATAATACATATTCAGGGTCCACACTAAGGATTTCAAACGATTAGCCAAATATTGAAAGTATTCGCCAAATGCAAATCTTAACAATTTTTTATTTATATATTTCTTTCCAGTGAAAGAAATTGTTCTTCAAAACTCGATTTTAGTCACCAAAATTATAATTTTATCAAATTTGGCAAAGTGGCGTATGCTTAGTGCGGGCCCTGCATATTTACAAGTGATCAAGTTTTCTTATTCATGTTCAAAACATTACCATTTAATATAGTTAAATTTATAATTTAAAAATATTTATAGTTGATTTTTTTTAAGAATATGCTTTAAATATATAAAAAAATTTGAGTAACGGAAATTTTTAAACTTATTTAAAATGATGCATAATATAGAGTACAATAATATTCATTTAACTGAAAAGCTATTATACTTCTGCAGTGTGTTCCTGAACTATATGTATTTTGCATGTTTCAACAATACATATTTACAAATGTTCAAGTTTTCATATTCATGTTCAAAACATTTCCATTTAATATAGTTAAATTTATAAATTAAGAGTATTCTTTATAAAAGAATTTTGTTAAAACTATGCTTTAAATATATAAAATTTTTTAATTGACGTAAATTTTTTAAACCTGTTTGAAATGATTGTAATATAAAGTACAATATTATTCATTTAACTAGAAAGTTGTTATACTTCTGCAGTGTCAAAGTTATTGCAATTGGTGCTATTAAATATATATTGGAAAAAAATTGTTCTATATTCAAGAGCTAAAAAATTCTTGGCTGTTTGCGTGACAAATTCTATGTTACGTTATTAGTTCATGATCGTTACATTTGTAACACGTCATTGCTACTGGTTACAAACCTTTTTTTTAGACTATTATTTCTAAAATTTGTGATAATTTTGTATATATTTGTAAATAATTGTACAGAATGAAATGTCATTGTTTTAAATATATTTCACCTCAGATTTATGTAATTAGGATTCTGTTTTACCTCACAGTGCCATTTATAGAGCCTTGACCTTATACAAAGATAGTAATGTATCAGATTGTAAAACTTTTTTGTTTTACAATCTATAATTTAAAATAAATAAATATATAAAAATTGTTTTTAAAAAATATTTTAAAATTAAAATAAACTATGTGATAATATCTTTTATAATTGTTGAAAGTATTTAACATATTGTAGGCCAAAGTACTATGAATGGCAGTGTTAATGTCTGAAAGTTACTAAATCATTGTTAATGCTAAAAGATGGCGTCAATGTTTCATTCTAATTGTTGAAAGTGACTATTCCATTTAAGAAATACATTCCTGTTTGTTATTGTATGTTTTACTGGGTGATAAATTTTAATAAATTATGTTTGTTCAAATCTGTTATTTTTTTTGTTAAAAATTACACGTATGACATAATGCACACTCTTAATTTAGAAATTCTGGTTAAAAATAAATACAAAGCTTCAAGTGCCATTATTTTCAGATAATGGTTATAGAACCGTGAAATACAGCTGGTACTTTGATAATTGGCAGGTTATGGGTTACTGCTATTTGAATTCTTTAATTTGTTTCTAAAGATGTTAAAATTGATTTTTATTGAAATATATTGCTTGGCACTTTTCTTTTTCCAGTCTTCAATAATATTAAAGACATAAAAATATAACTATTATCACTTAAAGATCTAACAATTATTTGGGAATGGGTATTTTTATTTGGAATCTACAATTTGGAACTTGATTTTTGGAACTTTTAATAGTGAAGTAACTGTTACAAATATGTGAGAGTTAACAATGTTAAAAATTGGCACTTGCAACTAAATGTATTTCATATACTATTAATAAATCTTAAAAAGTAACTATCCTCTTATAAAAGTATTTGATATGATCAATCATAATTTAATTATTTTCCAAATTAACATGCTTATTTTATCAACGTTTTTGTATCAACCAAAACCGGAAGAATCATTGTTTTCTAACTAGTAAGAGCAGCAATATTCTCTTAGATTACTCTCCATATTCTAACACAAACAGACATATATAAATGGAATATTTTAAGCCATTTTCCTCATCTTCTAAAAACACTATCAGTTTCTAAGGAAATAAATTTAATACATGCTAATTAAATTCTATCCATAAGGAATAACTATTCTTTTATCTGATCTTAATATCTAGTAAGGAAAAAAAGCTGTCTAATGGTTTAAAAAAAACTGCTATGTTGCAAAAAGGCCCTCAGATCTAGCACACATGAATCAAACAGTGATAGCATGAACAAAAGGGTATTCTTTAAGAAAATTTATTCTAGGCTAAAAAGATTCATCTAAATAAAATGACAAGACTTAGAAATCTTGGAAAAATGTTCAGGAAGTCTAAATCACGCATTTCTCTCAGCCTCTTGCTACCAAACTCCTCTCAAACACTCCCTCTTCAGCTTCTAAGGTAGAAGCACCTATCTGTCACAAGTTTAACTTTAAAAAAAAAAATTGTACTTTCAAGCTATTGCCTTAAAACGGTTCTCGGCTGCTACCACTCCAACACTACATAGAGAAGTGACACACTGATCTGTTACATGAACGTAACTAGCAAACGAAGAATCTCATTATTATGTTAAGATTTTAAACGAAAGAAAAAAAAGACAAAGGTGATAGTTTCAAGTTTTAAAAGTTATATGTGACAGATAAAAAGTTATTTTTAAAAATTTTTGTGAAATTCTAAAGCAGTCTGGTTGAAATTATTTGATAAATTTTAACATAAGATGACAAATTTACAAATGAAATATGTAAGTTGTTTCAAAACTCCATACAAGATGAGGAATTTTATTATCAGAATTAGTCTTATTTTACATCAAATCTTAATAATTTACAAATGATAATTTTTATAATCATTTATATTTGCAATTACTATAAACTTAAATCAGGGTTTCTTTGTAGCTCATTATTTGGCAGATAAACTATGTATTGAAAACATGCTTATTTTAATTTTATATTTCAAACAAATCATCATAGGTGAAGGAAAATAGTCTTAAATTCTCGTTAAAATATAGACAAGTGATAAAATTTATGTTTGAAATCTTTAAAAATATCAAAGTGTTGTGACTCTCTAAGTATCACACACAACCATAAAAATATTATTTTTTAAGAAAATCTTAAATTTTATTCAAAAATGTATACTGAATTGTAATTTAAAACTTTTAACAACTACAAGATATTTTTCAAAATCTGCAAGCTATTAGAATTTTACAGAAAACAGATCAATTAAGTCATTAGATCAATTTTATTGCATCACTTTTTGGTTTCAAGATATTGTTAAATGTTAAAAATAATAATTTTCAATAAAGAGAAACGTTTTATTATTTTTATTGGTAAGGAAAAAACACATTATTACTAGCTACTAAGTTAAAGAAATTAATGTGAGAACTTTAAATATCTTATAAATAAATGAAAACTAGAATAATAAGTCAAGAAAAAAAACAACCTTGTTTTATACTAAGTATTAATAAAATATACTTACAAAATTTCATTACTTATAACTATTTTTTCTTTAACTTTTAACCTCTGTTTATTAAATATTAAGAGAGATAAAAGAAAATAAATACAGATAAAGTCAAAATGATAATCACAATTTCATAGGTGAACTAGGCAGCCTGCAATAAATGTATTCATTAAAAATGCATATACATACAGAGGTTTTGTAATTAAATTTTGAATAGTATCTAATAGATAGTGCGGGAAGTCCACTTGTAATCAGCATTTATGTGAAAACAAAACAAGTAGAAAAACGAGGCCTTCAGGATATTGTAATTGTTCGGCACTAGTTCCGAACAAAATGCAGACAGACAGCACAAGATCAAATCATAAGGCAATTTTTTTTTTTTTTTTTTGGCGTGCAAAATTTCAAGAGGCAGGCTGCATTTGTATAAGTAAATCAATGACCTCTTTCAGTAAGAGAAGGTATAGTTGAGCATATTGAAAATTAAGTTAAGAGCCCTCAAAAATTTTAAACACATGTGATTTTTCCCTGTGGAGTTCATAAAAGATTGTGTGTAGATAACTACAGGTCTATTTTCATATCCAACATCGATACAGACAAGCGCATATTGAACATTTATGAGGAATGCATTCAAAACTTGCTCAAATTATTTCTGCATGCATATACATTTATCACATTTTGGGCAGTACACTAATGAAACAGGAGCATTTATTATGACTTATTCTGCATATATTTTATAAAAAAATCTATTTCCCTTTGCCAACAAATATACTAAAACACTAAATTAAAAACAGTTGTATTTTTACTTCATTGTTCTTACAATAAATATATCACATGATCAACATCAATACACTTATGTACACTCAGAGATGATGCAAACCATTTCCAAATCTTGGAACTCAAGAACAGTCAAGACATAATAAACTAGGAACAAAAATGGCAGAAAAGTATTTATCGCTGATTCAGTGGATTTTCAGGGGACTTCATCCAGTCCTTTTTCAACATTTGCTTCAGTTGGGATAAGCGCAAATTGGGATTTTCAGCTTTCAGAAGAGGAAGATTTTTCTCTTCAAATGCTTGATACGCTGCCTTCACCCTCTTCTCTGGGTGGAGATCCACTTTCTCACCAGAAACGCTACACGGAAGAAAATAACTATCAATACTAAACTAAGGAACCGAAGATAAGACCAGATGGAATGATAGATTGTATGATATAAAAAGCAGGATCATTATCTTTATTTCCAGTAATACTAGTTCTAGTAATGCTTAATAACTTTTTTCAATTTGAAATACTTTTTTTAATGAAATGAACTATTCATATGATATTTTACTTTTAATCAAATAGAAGAACATTACATAGATTCACACAAAATTATTTTTTTTAACTCTTTATACTCTAAAAAATATTTACATCAGATATCAATTAATAGAAAATAATAAACACCATAAATTTTTTAATATAATATAATATCTATAATTTAATATCTATAATATAATATACATAATTTAATATATATAATATAATATATATAATTTAATGTATATAATATAATAAATATAATATTCTCTTTTTTCTGTATTTTTAATGACCTTTGCCACTAGTATATGGTGTATATGCCATGCAGCGCCATCTGTAGTAAAGCAGGCTCTCTTCACACACTTACTCACGAGGCAGCAGCGGGAAGAGAACTCCAAAAGATGTTCAACTATAATTGTTTTGTGTTGTCTTTTGGTGTTTCCTTAATAAAAGCTTTAATTGTAACTATCCTAGATTACTTTGCACCTAATTCTAGACACTCCCCGTCCGTAACATATATAGTAGCTTTTAAATAATAATTTAATAATATTACATTATTAAATGAAATAACAATTTTAAAAAATTTCAAAATTTGCTGATCTTTAACGAATCATAAAATATTGAGGTTATCTTTATGATTAAATTGTATACAGAGAGGGATAAGTATCTTTTAGTAAAAAATAAATTAAAATTATTACACAATAAGTAAAAAAATAGAAAATTATAAGCCATGTCATGAATCAATTCAAGTTTTACAAAGATAAAAATGCACAAAACTTCCAGTAAGTCGAAAATAATAATATGCAGTCCTAATATTTAGTAGTAGTTATAAATACTAATGAACAATAATTCAAACTAAATATCAGGACCTGAACTATTAGTACAGACTGATGAAAATCACTAATGGCACAAGTATATATAAGTTTTAAAAATCAACTTGGTTACCATCAGAAACTAAAAGTTCTGTGAGTTTACAGTGGAGTTTGTTGTTGTTGTTACATAGAATTTCAATAATTTATAAGAAAAAAAAATTCAAGTTGATATTTTCAGAATTTTGAAGGAACCTTTAAGAAATAAGAAACTTTGAGAGCATTAGCCAGGATCTAAATTATGCGTCTAATGCATGTGTGATAGAGTCAAAATTCAGAAGGAAAAAAAAGAACTTTATTGCCAAATACTCCCAAATTAAAAAAAAGATAGCATTTCTGTTGGTTGGTTGGTGTCGTGTCCATGGGGAGAACTATAGATATCCATGGGTGTGCAAAACACAGCCGGCTAACTCCTTGATGTTGTCGGAGTACAGACTCTCGATGTCGAAAGGGGAGAGAATTCCCCAAGCTGAGTCATGGATCTTAAAATGGCAGGGCAGTCAAAAATATGTTTTATAGCATTTCTGTTGTGAAACATTTATGAAAAAATGTATCTAAATCATAACAACACTTGGATGAGTGCCAAATCAAAGAATAGAGAGAAAGTCCAAGTGAATCTTTAATGCAGTATAAAACTTTATTTTTTAATTTTGAAGGAAACACTAAAAATTGTGAAAAGCATAAGGATGTTAGGCAGAGTAAATACTCCTTGTCGAAAGCTTGTTCAACAAAAAGGGATTGTTTCATATTTTCAACAAATAAAATCTTTCTTTTCATTATGAGCATTAATGTTCTTACATATGGAAATATTATGTAAATTGCACAAAAAAAGGCACCACCCTGAGTTACTTTTGATCTAATGATAGGGTCTTCATGTTCTATGACTCAATCGTAATGGTTCGAGGGGGTGACCTCAAATATACTAATTAATTAGTGTAGACGATATTTTTTAAGTTACGAAATCAGGCAAAAATATGCACTTTCTTTGAATGAACAGACCTTTTTTTCAATGAATTTTTCTTCAAACCCCCAATATATACGGTATAGGTGCAATTTTCTAAAGATGGTCCCAATAGTTTGGTCAGGAGAGCATTCCAAAGTTTTGTTAGTTTCTTAATATTCATTTTACTTTTGATTATTTCGCAATATCTCGAGAACTTTTTAAGCAAGCTGAAAATTTTTTTACACACTATTATAAAATTTATTCATTCAAAGATAATTCCATGCAAAAAATAACTTTTAGTACATATTTATTATTATTTTATTTAAGAATGGTCAGGAAAAAAAATTTTGAAAGCAAATTTTACCTCAAAATTGCAATAGCATCATCAACACTGCGTGCAATATCTCCATCAACTTCAAGTCTGTTTATATTTTCCTCAAGAGGTTTTTCATCATGCATCAATTCTTTTTCGGGTTTAGCAGCTGTAAAACAAAAAATTAGATTAGCAAACACAAATGAGAATATAAAGAATTTTAATGATAATATCAGACCTATAATTTTGCTTATAACATACATTTTAAGAACCACACAAAATTGGGGAAAAAATAAATTAGAGCAGACTTTTAAAATCTGTTTATATTTGTCTCTCTATTAAAATTCATAAAGGAAATAAATGCACAAATAAAATATTAAATTAAATCTTTAACCTTCTATATCACTTGAAGTTTTTTTTTTATAAATTAAATTAATTACCTAATAAAAAATTAAAGAACACAACATTAATTTAACATTTTGACTCTTTCAAAGTGATTGACGACCTAACTCATCTTCTAGGAATATCTGTGGTGTGTTATTTTTTAAATTCATTATTTTTTAAAGCAAAATAAGCAAGTTTTATAGGAAGTTGTGTTTTCTTCCCATTTTTAATGCAGCCGTGGAATTTTTAGAGTTTTTTGATAATTTTCAGTTTGAAAATGTGACATTTATCAAAACCATTGTGGCATCCTTACAAACAAGAAGTAACATTTTTGGTTGTATCAATATAAATAATTATTTTTAAAACTTGATAAATTAAAATTTCAGATAAACTATAATCAAAATATATATTACATAACTGATCAAAATTAAGTGTCTGAATCAAAAAATTTATTTAACATAAACAAATAAGCTTCACATTAAAGTAAACTACAAGGTGCTATTGGAAAATTTTGCTTCACTTCATCAAGGGATCAGCTTGTGTTTAATAACAGAGTGTAAAATACTTTTTTATAAGTTATATCAGAAAGAAGTAAAATCACTTAAAATTATTATAATGCTTACTTTCAGTATCAAATATAATTTTTATGAAGTTCACTTACATCATCCCTTACAATTATGATGCTTATTCGGTTATCACTTACATTTATTATAATTGAAAGATTGGCACAGGTAATAAAAATATGTCACGATCAGTTCCCAAAAAAATAGCTTCTCTAAATAAACTACTTCGAAAATGCACAAAATGATATACTCTAACTTATCTTAAATAAAGTGTATAAAAAAAAAGATATATATTCTTTATAATCAAGATAGCAAGGATATTTAAAATAAACAGAACAAAATCAATGTCAGATTATTCTTTCCGAAAAATACATCATTTCAGAAACCTTTTATTTTCCAAAAATACATCGTTTCAGAAACTTTTTGAAATTATTTTAAACAGAAATTTATATTTCCTTTTTCATTTAAAAGAAAAAACCACAACCATTAATAGATATAGGCCTGAAAAATGGGGCTACATGTTTGACCACGGTCAGGTGATGTGCTTCAATAAAAATGCAGTTTACTGCTTTTCTAGAAAATAATTTTAGTAACCAGATTTAAAGAATTAAAAGTTATATGTGCTAACATTTATTTCTAGTGTGTTAGAAGCTTAATTATGAAAAGTAATTTTACAAAGTAATACCAGTATAGCGCAAAATTAAACCAAAAGAATATTAATACCAGAAATACTCTGTAGATTATTTTATGAAATAAACTATCACAGGCAGGGTTTGAAAAAACCCGGGGATTTTTGAAAAAACCCAACCCGCCTGGGTTTTATTGAAAAAACCCGGGGAAAATTGGGTTTTATTTGAAAAAACCCGGGGAATATTGGGTTTTTTCATTTAGTACTCATAAATTTCACTGTGAAAATATTTTTATTCATTAAATAGAGTTGTATAAGTAAACACTAAAATTTCATCTGACTTTTACCTGTATTAAAATTAAACTGGAATAAATATTTAATGGTCTTCCATGTTTTTATAATACGATTAATAGAAAGTGAAATTAAAATTACATATAATTATAAAGAGTATCAGTTACTTGCCCCTTTTTTCAAATATTTAGATAAATATATGCATTTTTAGATACATTTTAACTTTATAGTTTCAAAAGACAAATTAATCTTAAAATACATACACTAAAAAGCATA
>NC_092213.1:73000804-73038386 GCF_043381705.1 Parasteatoda tepidariorum | reverse complement strand
ATGAAGTAATACACTAATGATTATTTCCAAAATGATGGTAAGGTAAACATCTTTCAAAAAAGAAAGAAAAATCCTAAAATCTTAAGAGGAAAAAAAAAATTTTTTTTTAAAAAATAACGGGAATATTTATCGAATTTCGTTCCGGTTTTTGGGTTTTCTGATTTCCGGATAACGGGTTCTGTACTGTACATACAATAACTGAAAAAAAGGCACTTGATACCTTGGAAAATTCAAGTAAGGTACAGACGGAAATATCCTAATCAGTATATACCTGACCTGACCATATGAAAATATTTTAAACTTAAATTGTTGGCGCAAAGTTTAAATAAAGTTTTGATGCCTCAAACTTTGTACATTTTTTTCTTAATCAATATTAAAAGAACAAGATAACCTTGAAAAAAGCGACAGAAACAACAAAGAACAGTAGAATCTAATATGTTTAAAAGACAGTAACAATATTAACTACACTGTATCTAAATAACAATGAAATTGTGTAAAGTAACTTTCACTCTGATGCCGTAGATCAAAACTGTAACTAATAAGAATACATAATCCTATGACCTGATTATCAAAGGGATGCTATATCATGTATTTTAAGTAACTATTTTAGTGTTTATTGGAATTTTTAAAATAATTATAAAACACTAGTAATAAAACATAGGCATCAATTATAAGATGCAGAAAAATTTTACAAATAATTATATAAAACGAAAAATAATAAAACTAATAATTATAATAGGACTGTCTTCAGAATAGTATGTAACAAGTTCAAGTTAACAATCATCCAAACATTTTAAATGAAAAATAACTTTAAATAATTACCTTCCGCGACTGTTTCCGAGCGATTTGTTTGTCATCATCTTGCCAAAGAGCATCTTCTGCTTCTCGGTCTTTCTTTTCTTTTTCAGCTATTCTCACAGCTTCTCTTCTTTCTTTTGCTTCGACAGCTTTAGTATTGTGCCCAAATTTTTTGGGCATCTTATCGTTGTGGAAAAAACTTTCAGTAGATAACCTAGATTTTAAGAAAATGAATTATATAAACATTATGTTGAATTTGGTTTCACGCAACTTATTATTATAGAAGATGAGTTTCAAGATAATTTCAGAGCTTGAATAACTTAGGAAAAGATCAGCTTTCAAGTTTAAAAATTGAATTTTTAATATTAATAAATTTAAAACTTTCTTGAAACACTTACCTTAATATAAAATATATTTATATCAAAATCAGTAAACAGTAAACAAATCGATGGTAGAAATCACAAACGGCAGAGCGAGGGGGGAAGGGTGAATCTCAACAAAAATAATTATGTTTGAATGTGATAAAAACTGAGCGAGTTCTCATAAGTTTTCGTTCGTATTGAATTTAATATTATGTGTTTTATCTGTTTTTTGCAATCATTCTGTTGTATGAGTTTGGTACGGATCATTCAGATTTTTACATTGAGAACAATGATTTTGAGCAAAGCTATCAATTGATAAAACTTTATTTAAATTTTCGTCAATTTTTTTAAATTAGAATTATATACCTGTAATAAACCACTTTAATCAATATTCATACATTTTAAAAAAAAATGTGCATTTATTTTACTCATAAAAGAGATCTAGCTAACCACGCCAGGCCAAAGCTAAAATCTTATTGGATGCCGCGTTTGTTTAGTTCTGTTTTTCTTTTATTGTTTACGTCAAGGAATATTCTTGAAATTGAAAGGTTGAGAAAGCTATTCTACAGTGAAAACGATAATGTTGAAATGTGTCATGTAGAAAGAATCCATTCATGTTGCATACAATTTAAAATTAACTTGGAAGTTCTATAGTGTTTGTCGTTTCCTTCCCATTTCATTTAGTCAAGTTTATTAGGTTAGCTTTTATTGAAAAAGAACCTAAAAAACAACGCGTTTTGTCTTTCTGTTGCAATTTTTGTTAACAAAATTTTGTGTTATTGGTATAATAAATTTTAACGAGACAATTTACATTGTTCCCACAAGTTTTGTTCCCTTATTTTTAGTCTTGGCGTTAAATGTAAAATGAAAGTATATTTCGATATCTATTATATACATTAAAAGAGGAACATTTTGTATTCTGCACTGCTCATATTTCTAATTTACGATGTTTTTATTTAAAACACTGAAGTTAAACTATATAGCTTACAATTAATGCTCAAAACATCAAAAATGTGCGCATATTTTTTCTTATAAATGCGAAGTAATTATATTTTATTGTCGTTTTAAAACTGTTGACATCCTCTAAGATTTTTTTTTTAAAAAATTGCGAAAGCAAATTGGTATTTTTTAGCTGTGCATAAGCCGAAAGTAGCCAAAAATGTAGACCTTCGTCAACTTTTTTAAATATATTTCTTATTTTTTTAAAACCATAAAATTTAGAAAAAAATTGTTGGATGTCTTTGAGTCAACAACAAACAAAATGCGGATATTTCAGTATTGTGATCTCTCATGTCAACTGCAATCACCAACGTGCTAAATGGATATTAAGCTTCAATTTTTTTGTAAAAAAAAAACTTGTAGAGTTTTGTCTGTGGGTGACTTCAAGTTGAATCCCTTCTGTTTTTTTTTTAAATTTTTTGAGGGCTATTTCCCGAGAGTCATAAAAATTTCCGATATTTTTTCATAGATTATGACATTGAAATATTTGTGACGAAAAAAGCATTAACAAACCATAGAACATCAAGTAAAATATAAGACATTCAAAAAATTAATCAATTCATAAAGAAATTTCTTGTAAATAAAACAATGTGTTACTGTTAGGCAACATAATTAAGCTATTTTTTTATTTCTTTCAGGAGCTAAAATTCGGGGAGATTTCCATATCGCGATCTGTAACTGAATAGCAATAGTCTTGGCAACGGTCCCAGAGAAATTTTTAAAAAAAACATAGAAAGGGACAGACTTGAAGGGTATAACTTGTAGCCTCTCTGTGTTTTTATTTTAAATATTTCCCATTTAAAATCAGTTTGGTGCCTTGGCGATAGTTGTTGGCGTAGCAGATCACGATACGGAAATATCCCCTAAAATTCCTCTGAGGATTCTTATTTACCTTAATCATATTAGTTTTAGTCTTCAAATATATTTATTTAAATATTAATGGTTGAATATTAACTTTCTTTACGAAATTTTTATCTCTTACGTAGTTGGTTCGTAAGTTTGATTAGGTTAAGATTATTTTAATAAGCTTGAATATATATTAAAGTTAATGTGATGATTCTTATTCACCATGTGCATAATAATTTAAATAGCATTCAAATAATATTATTAATTTAAGCTTAATTTGCAAAATAAAGTTTTTAGTAAGTGCTTAAAACTTTAGTCGCAATTTAAGTATATTTTTAATTACATAATATGCTGAGTAACATGTAATGTCATACTGTTAAGCAACTTAATTCAGCCTTTTATTTTCATAAGTGGCGCTGCATAAATTTCATGTGGTGATTCACATTTAACATTTGCATATTAATATTAATCAACATTAAAATATTTTGATTCAAATATTTGAATGTTAATTGAATGATTTTCAAATTAATTGAATGATTACTTTATCAACCAAACTTTCACTAAAAATAAAAAAATTTCTTATTTTGTAGCTTAGTCTATAAATTTAGAAATGTCAACTTTATGGACTGGAAGCATTGTATCAGTAGATTGTGGTGATGTCCTTGGAGTTTTTGAGGGAGAAATTTCAAACGTGGATGATTTAAACCAAACCTTATCTTTAATCAATGTTAGTAGAAATTCAACTAAATGTCAAGTTCCTGAGGTAACTCTGAGGTCAGTATCAATAATTCAGTTTTTCTTTGGAATATTTTCAATCATTGAAGATATTACATAAATATATTGATAAAAAAAGTTTTTTTTCTGAGATATTGTTTTATTAAGTTCCAAAGAACACACAAAGTCAACTCATAACCTTATGGTGCGTAATGCTTTTAAAAAGTGCTTATTTTTGATTTTCATTTTTTAAAAGCCCTTAAAGGTGCTTTTTTTATTGGGTGTTTTAAAAAAGTGCTTCATTTTCCTTTTCAAAAAGGAGATTTTTTTTCTTTACCATGTAGATTTTTGCCACATATTATGAAAAAGTGTGACTTTCACATTGTTCATTCAACGTTTGTGCAATTCATTCAAACACAATGCATTTTGGTGTCCGTCAAATCGTAGCATATTAAAGCGCCAATCATTTTACATGTTTGATGAAATACTTGCGGGTCCGCATGTGCATATACTGAGCTGGGTTCGGTGAGATTCATGCACTCTCATGTGCAATTCAGCTGCATTTTGCATGATATTCTAAAATTCAGGCTACATATTTCACCCTCTAAAATCTCTCGATCTCTTTATGGCGGCTAATTTAATCAAGAAAAGAGTTCTTTTTCAGAATCTAGTTTTATCATGATCATGTAAAGTTCTTGAAAATTATTTTGTATTTTGTTAATGTATATAGTTAATGAATAGCACAAGAAAAAATAAATAAAGTGGTGACGGAAAAGTAAGAACTAGTTGCCAGAATCAGTAATTAGCTTACAGAATTTTTTTCATTTTGTCTTTATTTCTTTATCTAATCATTAGCATATAAAGAATGTCTAATGAGAGCCCTCATTTCTTTTTTATCTAGTATTTTTCAATGAACAATTTGGGGAATTGCACCAAGTATTTTATTGTATAAGGTTCATTAAAAGAAGTTTATTTGGTGTGATTCACGTACACTTGTACAAACTAATAAACGGTAGGCATCTCAACAAATAACTGATAAAGATAAAATCATAAAACAGGATGAAGCTAACACTTCTCTCAATAGAAAATGAGGTTTTAAATGTAAAAAGTTAATTAGTAAAAAACTTTTAAGTATGTTTGTTTGAGATTTTTTATTTTTTTTACTAAAACTTAATACATAGTAAATTGATGTAATAGTTTATGAAATATTTTTTACATCAGTTGAACACAGCTATTTTTAAATATAATGACCCTTACTAGATTAAAAACTTAATTCTCATCAAAAAATATACAGATTGGAAATAAGAGTCTACGTATTTTAAGCGCTCAAAAATAGACGTCCATTTTTTAGAACTTGAAACATGTTGACTGTTATTTCCAATCTGAATATATTTGTAGCGAATAAAGCTTCTAATCAAGTAATATCTTACTGCTTCAGTTTCTTAGGATTATGTATTTAATATAATGCCCTTATTTAAAAAAAAAAAAAAACTTCACATTTTTCTGATATAAAATTTATTAAATCAATGTGCTTCAGATGTTATGGTTTGGCACAAAAAATCACCTTGATAAAGTTGTTAGGAAAAGTTTAATTATTTAAGTATTTTTGCTCTAAATAATTTTTTATTATCTAAATTTAGTTCACCAATATTCATTTATTTATTTTCCTTTTGTAGATTCCTTATGTTTTATTGTAGATTGTATTGTTGATTGATATTGTAGATTTCTTATGTATTTTGTTTTGTTTTATGACTCATGTTTAGGGTTAAAAAGAAATATTTTGATTTTTTCAGTACTCTTGATATTAAGAGCTTAAAGCTCATTGAATCTACTGTTAAAAAGAATAAACAAACAAATACTGTTGAGAAGTCTGCTTTCTCATCACCTACAAAAAATGGGTGTTCTAGTTCACCAGTTCTTTTAGACAGCCAAAAAAAGAAAGGTAAATAATTTAATTATAAGATATATCATTGTTAATCATCAAAGTTTCTTTTCATACAAATGATTTGTGTAAAAATGAGACGAGATAATTTTCCTCTTTCCGTGTTTAAGTAAATTAGACAACTTTTTATTTTTTATCTTATTTATTTTGTGGAGAGCGTCCACTTTGTTTTGTGCTAAAAAAGAATAGTTGAATTTACTAATGCTTCTTTTGCACAAAAGTACCTTAAAATAAGTTGAGATAGATTATATATGAAAATAATCAAATGGATCTCAAAATTTGGAGTTTAAATATTGACAATCAAGTCAAGGACAACATTACATTGACTATTTGTTCTCATTTTTTCAAGAGATATAAACTTAGTTTTAATGTAACTAATATAAAATGATGTATTTTAATACAACATGGTGTTTTGATTATAAGCCTGAATATATTCTTAAATTTTCTCAAACAATGAGATAGCCAGTTTTAGTATTTGAGCATTAAGTTAGTTTTTTTTTCTCTCTTCATTTTCATTGTAATAAGAACTAAAATATCTTGTCCTCTAAATATTTTTTTAAAATTATAAAATTTACCAATTTGACTATGCAAGGATAAAGTAATATTGACTCATAGTTAGCTTTAATTTGTACTTAAAATATTCTGGAGTAATTTATTGTCCTAATTTTGTAGTAAATAAATAATATATCCTTTTTGTGTTTTTATTTTTAAACAATAAATTGTAGGAATATTTTTTTTTTTTTACCTTGTTTAATTTAAAACAGTTAAAATATGCTGCAGGACAAAATTCATTAAAATCCTGTGTCTTTTAAATTTTGAATATCCATTATTGTGCTATTTTCTCACCTCAACAAAATTCAGGAGTTATAATGTATCAAATGAATGATAAATTTTCAATAATTAATTGTATGTTTTCTAAAGTTATCATTTATTATAAAAATGCATTGTATTTTGTAAATATGTGTATTCCTACTAACCAAAGGAATCTTTGTTTCAGGGGAAAACAAGAAAAAAAATGGAAAAAGAGCTGATCCCAAAAAATGGCTTAAAGAGCGAGATGAAGCTTGTTTTAGTGCTACAGTCGACAGCGAGACCTTTGATACAGATTTTGACTTTGAAAAAAATCTTGCCTTATTTGACAAGAAGGCTGTTTTTGAAGAAATAAGTGCACTATGTAAAATGGATCATGTTAAATTAGTTGACTGTAATAAGAAAGGTCAAACAAAATATCGTCATGATGAGAATGTTTTAAATAATGATGTACCGATTCTGAAGCAAATTTCTGTGTCATGTCAGAGTAACAAAGAATATGTAACTGGTAATATGCATTGGTGTTTATTTTTCCTAAAAGAATCGTTCCTAAATTTAAGAAATGTGACGTCTTTGATTTTGCTAATTTTTAATTCCATCTGTTAAAGTACAGAGTTTAAATTAGGATCTTCAAATAATAAATTAAGATAATAAAAAAATAAAATTGTTTCATTGAACAGTCAGAATTTTTACAATAATGTATGTGCTTTAAGGGTCCTAACCAATTTCAGAAAAGTAAAAATCAAAACTGTTATTTTTACATCTATAAACATAAGAAGCTTTAATTATTCCTTTACCTAAATCATTTTCTTAATTTATAATTCTAAATGAAACACTCTTTTTCACACTTTAAAATTGACTTCCTGTTTTTTAATCTATTTTTGATTCAAGTTATGCATTAATTAACTTTTTTGATTTCTCCCTTTCATGAAATGATGAGAAAGACTTTTTCCCTCAACCTATTTAATAGACCAGTTATGATTATTAAGATTTTCCTTATTCTCTAAAACTAAAGATTTTACAGATTTATTTTTCAGGATTTTTCCCTAACTTATTAAGGAGCACTTCGATTTTGTGTCACTTGAATATTCATTATCTTATTAAGATTGTTACATAAAATTAACTTGCTCTTCTTAAAATCATGTGCCTGTGTGTCCTGCTTGCACGATTGCCACCCTTAGATATATATGTGTGTATATATATATATATTAAATTTGGTATTACTTTTGAGGTATACTGCATAATATACGTATTGGCCGCATGCTTGGTTTAGCTCAAGTTTTAAACTCATCAGATTTTTTCAAAAGGTCTAAATAGAATTTTTCTTACATATGAAATATATAATAAATCTAAATATTTTCATCAAATATTGCATAATCATGAATGTGATTCTATATGCCAATCATATAGTATGCAATACAGTATGACAATCCATAATTTATTGCTCTTCGCAACATTTAAAGTGCTTGGGAAATAACAAGTAATGTAAACTAATTTGCTTAATTTTACCAATACTTCTGCATTATTATCAGATCTTATATATTTGTTTAAATAAAGTGGTGGGAAAAATCATGTAAATCAATAATATGGCGAAGCATAAAATATACACCAACTTTAAATATTCATGAAAAAAATTGGTTCGATATTGATTATACATCCTTGCTAAAAACTCTTATTATAATTTTAGACTAAATCCTATATTTTATAATTTAGATTCTGGACTGGTGGTGCCTAGTGTTACAATGGAGTTTAAAAACCTCCTCTATGAAAAAGCTGAACTGGTCGGATTAACTCCACAGGTTAGATTGGAAATGATAGGGCGTGCTGCTACTGAAATGGTTCTACAATTAGTTGGTGGTTGCCATCGGTAAACATTTTTAGTGTTATCCTATACTAATTTTGATTATCTCTGTCAAGGATTCTCAACTTATTACCCTGCTCCTCTACGTAGTAAATCATTGTTTTAAAAGCAATTTCTATCATTTTTTTTTTTAAATAATAATAATCTCCTATTCTGAAACTTATTTTAGTTCTTTTTACTTAAGAAAAAAAAAGTAGCTAAATGCTAAAAACCCAGTATATTTTGTTTTAATTTTTTTAAAGTTGGAAAAATTATGAAGGAACATAATATTTTAAGACTTAAGTTCAATTCATAAAAATTTTATTTCTGGTCATTCACTCATAATTTTTAGGCACATAAAAATGACTAAATGTATGTTTGAATAATTTAAAATACTTACTTATTATTTATTGTAAAACATCTTCTTTTTTTTTTGTCTGTGTACAAATCTATTAAAGTTTGTGCTAATGATTTATTGTAGAACATCTTCTTAATAAACTTTGTGCCAAAAATGTTGCATTGTTTAAAGAAATGTTATAATTGATTTTAAACTTAATTGCATAAGACTTTTTATTTTATATTTTTGTTATCTGTTGAATTTATTTTTGTTAACTAATTCAATATCTTGAGGAGTTATCCCTACTTCCTCACTTATCAAAAACCTTGTAAATCCAATGGGAAATTTACCTCTGGGACTCTTTGTCGTGTATGTAACAAGTCAGATTTTTTAAATGTAAAATTTTTAAAAAGGCTTATGTACTGGCATTGCAATTAGTACATTGTGTAGGCATGAAATTTGTCCTCCAATCTATGATTTTTATATCTTTTTTTTAAAAAAATTATTATTCTGTACTGCCTGTCACAGGCCAAGGCTGTCTCCATAAGCTAGCTCTATCTGACTCTCTCTGGAGCAATAGATTGCCATTAATTGAGCCTAAGATCTCTCTCAACAGAATCGAACCACCAGGTGGGGATCTTTCCTCTTTTTCGTGTACCTTCTATTTCAGAAAAAGTCACTAATTTAGTTGGATTTGAGTTATAATATTTTTTTTAAAAAAAATGTCCTATTTAGATATTAATGACTTTAACCAAATTAAATAATTAAGGGATTTTTTTTTTGTTATATTACCAATGAAAAAATAACCATGCTACCATGCATTTTTAAAAATCTGAAAACTAAGTTAATCAACATTATTCTTAATTTTTATTCGTCCTAATTTTCCTGATAAAGAATATTTTACCCTCATTTGTCCTTTTTTTTTTAGCTTATGATATTCCTCACTCTTGTGTGTTCAAAATATCACACTTTCTGCTAATACAAATGTGGATTTTAGATAATTAGAACCAGAAATTTTGGGTTTTTGATCCCTCATCCTTTTATTTTAATTAATAATGCTTGTAGAAATTGCAAAATTCCAGCTAAATTTTAAGGACCGTCTACTGATTATGTACCTAGTTCAGGTATAAAGCCTAATACACAATATTTATTGAAAGTTGTTTTGTATTCAATATATATTCTGCAACTTCTTAGTTTTAAAGCTCATTTTTATATCATTTTCACTATTTATTTTGGTTACTTTGCAGTCTGACTCCACAGAATACCCATCAGAGACCAACGGTCGTTATTTTATGTGGTCTGCATGTTCAAGGAGCTCAGGCTGTCAATTGTGGTCGTCAATTAGCTAATCATTGTGTAAATGTTTCACTTTTAACTCCTTCACAATCTGTTGAACATCAATCTGAGGTAACAAGGGAGTTAAAATTATACAAGTTAAGTGACGGCAATATGGTATATAATGTAACAGGTATATATTTTTATTTAATTTTTTTTTTGCCAAATCATTCTTGTTTAATTCAGCTTTATTTAACTAGTACATAGCTGCCAACTCTCCTGGATTTTGCTAGTATCTCCTGGTCCTCTGATTTAATAAAAATTCTCCTGGTTTTTGTGCATTTTAGAAAATTTCTAAAATTGAGTAAGTTTTCTAAAAAAAATCCCTATTTAAAGAGAATTGTTTCTCGAATTATTGCTTGCTGGAATGCTTAAATAAGTATTACTAATATATAATGAAGCAAGCCTCATTTATAGAAATCAGTTTACAACTTCTTTTTGTTCTAAAATTTTCAATTAATTTTTATTCATATTTCCCTTTTTAAATTAATTAAAAAATCTTTTAACTATCTTTGATTAATTTTATGTCTATTACTATTTAAAATTGTGAGTAAATATAATGCACAACATTTTGAAGTTCATTTAATGTTAATCATAACTGGATAATATTGCACTTTTCCTACTTTGATGACTGTAAAAAAAATCCCTAAAATTCTATGTGTGTAAAATATTTAGTACATTATGCAACAAATGTCATGAAGTTTATTTTTATTTTGTAAAATCTACCGGATTTTTTCCTAACCATGTTGGCAGCTATGCTAGTATTTTTATGCCCTCTTAAAAGGAAATGTTAAGGATAACATTGACAAGTTTTTTCATAGTTTTAACCATGCTATAAATTGCTACATCAATAACCTTAAAAAGAATTGCATTTATATATTACACTACCCTACATTTAATGTGATCTTATCAGTACCTGAAGACTTGGATTACAAAAGTCTGATTTCACTAATGAAGTATCCATTTTACATCAGATAAGAGATTGTATTTTCCTATTTCTTACAGCATTTTGAGTCTAAATATGCCATAGAATTTATTAAAGTAATTTCACTGTGAACTTTAATTTTCATTTAATTACTAAAATTCTTAATCCTAAGTGTAATTATTTTAATTCAAGTTTGGTGTTAATAAGGTTAACAATACAAAAAAGTGAAAGTTCACTGCTTCCTTAATACATGCTAATAGGTGTAAGAAAACTTTTGCTGCTCCCTATCATAGATATCACCCATTTTTGTTGGTAATAACCCCTGACCTACACAAGCCACTTCCAGATTCTTAAAAGTCCCTAACCCTAATTTCACTTTTATTAAATTTAGATGAATATCTAAGTAGCTTTGGTTCAGATATCTGGTGGTTGTGAGGCTAATAAGGGAAGAAATTTTATTGTTATTATGTTTAAATGATTAAATTCTTGGAATTATGATAATAAGGGGCTGATTCCATTAATAATCTTACTATACTTGAGGATATTGTATTATAAATATTTATGTTTTAAAGAGCAGAATACATACAAAAGTCAAATGTCTCTTTTCTTATACAGTTCAAGATATGTTAACTTTTTGCACTCTGAGTTCTTTAATATGCTGCTGAAATAAAAGTAAAACATTTCTATATATTTTATAAAGTAATGTGGTTACTAATTATTAATATGTAATATATATATACACATAGTAGTGAATTTCTAGTATTTACTGAGATGACATCAGATTGCAAAAAGTTAAGAGGTTCATATGCTTTAAATAAAGATCGCTGTATGCCAGAATCCTTTCCTATTTTATTTTTTAAGAATTTGTTTCTTTTTAGTCTTTTTTTTCCTTTAAACAATTCTGTTCATAAATTTGTCAAAGGGTCATCATTTTTTATTTTATGTTGTTATGAAGCTTTGTACTTTTCATGAAAATTCCTTGAATATTGAAATCAGTTCTTAGCATTTCAAAAACCCAACCCTGGCTTGGATTTCTTTTTTTTAAATATTTTATTATGAGCTTTGATGCTTAGTGGTCAATATATTTATTGTTTTTTTTTGTAGCATTACCTCCTACTGTTGACATTATACTTGATGCACTAGAACCTCATAGCCCCAGCAATTCCATTGACAACAAACAATGGTTACAGACTGCTAGAGCCTGGGCAAAACAGTCAAAAGCTCCAGTCATGGGCTTGGACCCCCCACCTGATTATGTGTCTTCAGGTTTAAAGTACTTACTGACTCCAGTACTTCCATTAGCCTATAAGAACGATCAGTGTAGCATTTATATTTGTGATATTGGACTTCCTAAAAAACTATTTGACAGTATTAATGGCTGTACATATTCTTCACCCTTCGGGTCGAAGTTTGTTATTCCCCTGTACCTGAGAAATGATCAACGGTGAATGATGATTTTAATCTTACTGTTATTTATTTATTTATGTTAAATGCACAAACTGAAAATATATTGGGTTCATGTACAAATTTAAATTTATCCATACTACAGCTGGAACGGAAAGAACGAAAGTGACACTATTTAAAATGTTGTTCTTTTTCTTGTGCCTTATTCATGAACAATTAAATTTTATGAATTTCATTATGGTGGCTTTACTTACTATGTAATTATTATATACTTTTTTTATGATAAGTTATTTTTTGGGGCCAACATATACTTATAAATAGGCTTATACTTGTGATGTACAGTGTACTATGTTGTACAAAATTCTAGTGTACTGAGTGCACATTTTGCCAAATAAAAGTTTTATTAATATGTGTTAGTGTATTTCTTTTTAAAATGATAGAATTAATTAAATGAGAAGCTTAATATTTTTGTCGCCTACTAAAAAATAGAATGTCATATAGGATTGCTCAATCGTTTTGGAAAAGAGCTGCACTAGTGGATAAAATTGGGTCTGATTTGGAGCCACTGTGAATTTGGTTTTAGCTATATTTTTATTAACTCATTTTGTGTTTGTAACAATGGAATTTCACAATTGAAATTTGGACAGCTTTTTTAATGTATGGAGACCTCATTTGAGGCCATAGTGAATTTCGTTTTAGCTATGATTTTATTAACTCGTTTTGTGTTTACTTCTAACAATTAAATCTTGCAATCAAAATTTCGACAGCTTTACAACTAATTAGAGCACTCAAATTTTTATTTAAGCTTTGTATGCAATGCAATTTATCATGGTATCTCCAAATTTAATTCATTGTCAATCAAAATTTCAACCACTTAAAGAAAATTTTAGCTCAAGATCTGGCTTGATGACTTCACATGACTTATATCTTGTTCAAATTTTCAATCGTTAATAAAATATTTTTTATTCATCCACTTAAGTTTAAATACATTGTTTTTAAACTAGTAGTGAGTGACACTTGATATTTATACAGTTTTTTTTTTTTTTCAAATATTAAATAATGATGATCGAAAAACGAAATGGAATTTTCTGATTGACTAAGCGTAAGTCATTGTTTTAAATTTTACTATAAGCGATTCAGTTTTTCACGTATTTTAAAAGATAACCTTTAAAAGATTTCTAACTCATAGCTCTATTTGAACAAGAAAGTAGTTTTTTGCGCACGTTTAAATATTTAATTATATTAGCTGTGTCAGATAAATTCATTAAAGAACATTACGTGACAAAAATTTATAGTTGTCTGAAACCAAGTGCCTTTATTTTTTCAATTCCTACTGTATTAGTTCACACTCTCCCTATATAAATTCATGTATTTTGTTCAAATTTTCAATCGATAATAAAATACTTTATACACTCAAGTTCAAAAACATTTATTTAAGCATGTAGAGGATGGCACTTGATGTTAATACAGTTTTTTTCAAGTATTAATTCATTAATTTAATTAATTAATTTTAGATTAGAATTAAATTTAGAGAAAAAGAATTAATCATTTAATAACTAGTAACTGAAATAAAATTTTGCTTTGTTGACCTAAATAACTTTGAAAAAAAAAATTATTACTTTTTTAAATAGTGATGAAAAAAAGTATTTCAGGTATCCATTTGCCAATCCTTATATTTTCCTCAACTAATCTAATCACCTCCTTGCCAAAGAAAAACCTTTTTTTCAATCACTCTTCACAGAGCTCCTGCAAACGAGCCAGTTTCTTCAGTTATTGAGGGATAAAATGTCATTCAGATCATCTTTAAAAACCCCCTCGCTATTTTTTTAGAGTAAAAGAGAAATTCAAAAACGGTAACAGTAGTTGTTACAGTTTGGTTAGTTGTATAGGAGAATGTTGCATGTAGTTGAAAAAACAATATCAATTTAATTACTTATTGCAGAGACTTATCTTAATTTTTAAATGCATAAAAATTTCTTCGATTATATGAGTGTGTAAACGACTCTTAAGTTGAATGTTAGTATTGTGGAAGCATTTTTTAGTTGTCTCTCTACTTTAAAAGGAAAAAAAAAAAAACAATTTTTGTCACAATTTTCTTAAAAAGGCTTGAATAAAATATTAATTTTTTGTTTTGTAAGCTTAAGTCTTAAAATTAGAAATTTTAAATAAAAATAAAAAATATTTTCAAAATAATTGTAAAATTTCAATGACGCAATGAAATATATTGTTTTTTATAGACTTTTTGAAGAAAAATTTGACTATACATATTGTTACTTAAAGCTGGATAAAAATAACAAATTTACACTTAGACTTTAGCTTTTGGTTTAAAACATCTCTAACATTATACGAAATCTACAAACAAAATTTCAAAGAATTCCAAATTTTTTTTTATTGTTATGTGTGTTAGCGCAAAGAAATTTTATCAAAATCGACGCTCTTCAAAAAATTTATTTAAAATGGAAAGAAAATTCTGGGAACAAAAGAAATTTATAATACAAAAATGAGTTTTATTTATCTTCAAAATATAATCAAATAAAAAAATCTTGAAATACTCAAAGAACATCTTAGTTTCGTTTTCGGGAGTTTACTTTTGGTTTCGCCTATCAACATACGAAATAACTATAAAAAAAAAACTACTATAACTTCATTTCTTTTTTCTTATTTTTTTTATTATTTATTTTATCTTTAGGACGCAACGAATTTCAATAATTCTTTCATTTCATGAAATAGGCTTATTTTAATGAAGGTAATATTCGTTATCAATTCGGTATTCGATAAGATTTGCCGATCACCAAATTATTTATAATTCAGTTCATGAGATAGTGATGCCTTTATCTTAGCTGTAAATTAATTTTTTTTTTTTAATATTTATATATCAAAGGATTCATTAATTATTTTATTTATTGACTGGAACAAATAAGCATAAAGCCGTTAAATAAGTAATATATTGGTGGAAAAAATTATCACGTGAGAATGCTTGCAACAAAATAATTTTATTTATTTATTACAGCAAATGAATTATCTATTATTTTTTTTTATTGGGATTTCGTCTTTTTCAATTACTTTTTTGAGTGTGACAAATTAATATATTTTATTAAGATTTCAAAATAATAATATCCAGTGTTGGTGACATTCCTTGAATGGAATATTTTTATTTTAAAAATTTTTTATACATAAAACTTAGCTCAATTTGTATATAGCAAATATATTTCTTCAGCTGTTGGTAAATTAGGTTTTATTATGAATTTGACGTCTAAAAATATACTTGTTTCATTTCTGTTTTGTGAGAAGCCGGGAGAGCTGTATTAAGATCACCGTACTTTTGGATGCTGATCGTGAGAGCTGTGTTAAGTTCACGGCCGTGGTAGCTCCTGTGTTGCCTTCAGCAGTTGAGTGAATACGTTGTGTGTGATCGAGACTGAGTAGCAACAGCGTGAGGAGGACAAGGTCGCAGTCACAAGTAGTACAACTGTTCAATGTGGACCATCCATCAAAGTAGGGTGGGGAAAATAGTTATCGACAATGTCAACCCTCATCTATGAAAAAATACCCCATCATAGAATCGAGTAAACATGTCTTAGATATTAGTGAATTGGAATTGCAATTTTGTAGTGATAGACACACTATAATTCAACTGTCCGCTTCGCGGAGAAGCACTCTGAATGCTACTCTAATCCAAGTCCAAAGGATTTTCATGCAGCAAAATAGAAATCCAAAACAAATTCTAAATTACAAAAAAAAAAAANAAAAAAAAAAAAAAAAAAAAAAAAAAAAAAAAAAAAAAAAAAAAAAAAAATCTAAACGTACTTTAATACGTTAAGAGTATCATTAAAACAAAATACATACATTAAAAAAAGAAACAAATTTTATTTTTCACTAAATTTTATAACCGATAGTGGGTGACCATTTTGATCAGTTTACGAAGAATTCAAAGGTGCGCGTTGTTGGTCTTCCTTAACACATATAAGGATTTAAATTCAATTAAAATCACTGACTAAAGTTTTCTTAAGTTTTTCACAACAACTTGAGAGTTAACTGCACAAAACATTTGTCTATGAATGAGATAAAATTTGAGTTGATAGAATCAATAGTTTTGAAGTTATAATGGTTTTCTTCATAATAAGCGCAAATCAAAAATAATACTTTTTACAGAGAGAAAAAAACATTTTAACTTTGGAAATATTAACTTTTTGACTCGTGATTGGTATCATTCGATTAAAGAGGAAAAATACATACGAAATAATACCTTACTTGTCTGTATAACAATGAAAAATGCGTAAGTAACTCCAAGTTTAAATGATATTTTTCGTAATTATAACACTTATAACTTTTAAACTATTATTAATACGTATGATTAGAAATTTTGCGAAGAGAGAATTCTATTCTAGAGAATTCTATTTGAAGTTAATGAGAGCAAAGTAGAGATGATTGAAAGAAAAAAAAAAGAAATTCATAAAATTAGTAGATATGAAAATAAAGCTTAAAAATGTCAAAAAACTTAATTTTTGTTCCTCGATCACTTTCTGCCCGCCAATCAGATACTAAAAATATTAATCCCATCTATACTTTGATTGGATTCTTAGAATTTGTTAGTCTTTACCTAAATATTACCTCAAAATTAAAAATTTTGGACTTTATATTTGTAAAGAAATGTTAAAAATGAGTGTATACTATAGGTGTTCGGTTTTAAAATTTATTATTACTTCACTTGTTAAATTTATTATTATTTTTTGCAAAAATGAAGTCAAATTTATGAGTACAATGGGAGTCGTAACAACTATGTAAGTAAAAAAAAACCCCGAAATCTACTGAATTACTACTGAAGAAGGCGAGGCTGAAAAATAACAAAAATGATTGTCGGAAAAAACAAAGAGTCTATAAGGGACTGTTATTAGTACTGCTGTACATCTTAGTTTAAACAAGCAATTTAACTGGTTTTAATGTATTTCATGTTCTGCTTGTAATTTCTGTTCTGTTCTGAATTCATGTTCTGCCTGTATTTGATTTCGATTTGAGTTAACACTACTGACGCAGTTTTAGATGCACTTAAAGTCTTTTTTGATTGGTCGTTTTTAATGTCCAATCAGCTAATGCTAAATACAAAATATTTGTATTACATAAGAGATGGCAACAACTTTGTTATTATGATGGAAACTGTCATGACATTTTGTGAGTGAAACCTCTTGACAAATATCAATATTTTAATGTTGGATTAACTCTTAAAAATAAGTATGGAGGCTGTACCTCGATTACCAATGATTAGCTGTGATATTAAAATCAGTCCGAGCAATACTGATTTTGGGCATACGCTTCGTAAGGTAAAAGATTCTTGGAGTAATTATTTATTTTGGAAATGAAGATAATCTTATAGTTGTTTATTTATGTTGTAATGTAATTTTTCCAAGCACTATTCAAGCTCAAACGATTTAATAAAAATAATTGCGTTCTTGATTTATTTATTGCACATTTTATTTAGAATTACATAATTAATGGTCAATTACTTAATACTATGCGTCATTCGAATATTATATTTATAAATTTTGAACTTTAGCAAATGCCAGTTACAATTAAAACTTTAAAATTCTGTGTGGAGATTTGTTTTCCCATATGAAATTGTATGAAATAGATCTACTGTATATGTAACACTGTTGGTTGAAAAAAAAATTTGTTTTTAGTTGCTTGATATTATACAAAATTATTATGGAAAAAAATCAATTAACACTAAAAGTCTAAAAAAGGTGACATTAGACACTTGATGTTATTCTAAAAAGGATTTATATCTGCTTTTATATTGTCAGCTTGTAATTTGATAACTAGTACATGTATTGTTTTGGTTTTTACTTCTGAATTAACATTTTACTTTAACTTTGTTTGATAATTATCACCTGAAACTCTAGAATACCTTTCTCTTTTTTTGGTACTCCCATAAGTATTTGAAGGTAGAACTATTCTAATAAAGAGGCTACCAGTTAATATAAAACTAGTTAGGAAATGAATAAAATTTAATGTAGAAGTTTTTCTATAGGTGTAACAACAGAAAAAACATTCATGTTCACTGCTATGAATGATTTGTAGAAAAATTAAGAGAAAAGAAATTGTACATGGTCACGAAATATTGGAGCTTTAATCTCCATTAGGTTTTTAATGGGATGTTGTGGGAATGCTTTGCTGTACTTTGAAATGTTATCAGTTGGTTTCCTTCATTAATTTTTCTTATCATTATGTAAAATGTGAACTAATTCTTTATTACTTAAATGGTTATTCAATTAGGTTTTTCTATGTGCACTAGAATAATAATCCGTTTTAGCAAAGTCTTATTCATTGTAATTATTTTTAAAACAAACAATATAATAATGTTCTTCCATAACAATTATAATTTATCTATTACTGTTTATTGATATTATTCTTAAATGTTATCATTAACAAAGAAAAGAAACAGTATAAAATTAATTTTTAAAATATTGGTTTTAGGGTGACCCGGTGTAATTCTTGATCAAAAAATGCAAACATCTATTTTGTGAAAAAACTATTCAAGATAGAATTTTAATATTTACTGGAAGTTTGAGGCTATATGAGATGAGTCCTATGTCTCCTTTTGTTTGAAAATCTAATTTGAATTTAAAAGATTTTAAATTTTTAGTGATCAGGAATTACCCCTGGTCTTGATCATTTCTGGGGTAATTCCTGATCACTTCTGGGGTAATTACTGATCACCAGTTTTTATTGTAAAGGGGCTGTTTAAAAATAATTATATAATGGTAATTAACAAATAAGACATCAAGATCAAACAAATAAACCAAAAAGATATGTTTAAGCAGCTAATAAAACTATTTATTTAAAAGCAAGAAGAAAGATTAACACTTTAAATTGCAAAAAATCTTTGCATCATTTTACATACATTTTAGGCAATCAGCCAACTCATTCTCATGTTCTGCTGAAATATAAGAGAGTTCCCTCATGGATTACTTTTGCTGGATTTTTTAACTTCATTAAGTGAAAGTGTAAAGTAAAGTAAGGTATGTCAACTCAACAGCTCTGGCGGCAGCTCTCACATTGAAATTTTCATTTTCAATCATTAAAAGAAATTAACTAATTTTGCTTTCTAGAAGCTTAGTATCCTTTTTAGGCTAATAATTTCTCACCATATTTATACTAAGCTAATTTATAAACTTAAAAATTATTCTAACAATGTACACACATAAAATTAAGATAGAAGCAAGGTATGACAAACCAGAAATGGTGCAAATCAGAATACAGTCTTGTATACCGTTAAAAACAAATTTTGTGATGACAGTTAAAATATATTTTATAGTTGTTCCACTTAATAAATATGAACTGTTATTTAAGANTTCACCCTGATTTTTGTGATAATATTTGTTGCAAAAGGAAATTTGTGTACCAAAATGGCTTATTTAGGCACTAACTATGTAACTAATTTAAATGAAAAGTAAGAAATAAAAATCGTAAAGCATAAATTATGAGAAAATAACATTAATGGTTTAAATTTTTGCAATTCATTATGATTTGCTCATTTGTATTTTAATAAAATAGGACTAAAAAACAATTACTATACCAATTTGAATAAAATTCAAACTGTATTTTTCCACCATTTTTACTATTTTGTACCTGTAAAAGTCTTGAGACAAAAGTAGAGTGTAAAAATATTTGCGTAATCATAGTATTTTTTTTAAATGATTATTCAATATTATCTCATTTTTTTAATCTCAACAGTAGGCCCACACTAGGTGATCATTATTTACCCCAGAAACAGAGTGATCGTGAATTACCCCGGGTCACCCTACTTATCTTTTTAGACTTAATACTCTGTTTCAAGTATTTAAGTTAGTCAAAGTGTGATGCTTTGATCAAAATATACCTTTAATTTTACAACATACGTGATGAGTTTCTGTTTGAAAAATATATTACCATATTTTTATTTATTTAAAGTATAACATTATTAAATTCATAAAACCATATCTATATATCTTATTTGTTTATTTATAGTATATTAGGGACTTCTACCATGAAGATCCTGATTCTTATGCAAAAGAGATAAAAGATTTAGAAACTCTTAGACAGGTAATAAAATATAACAAACTCTAACAATTTTATTTTGATACAAGTTTTGTTATAATCCTATGTGTATCGAATGTTTTCTTTGTTACTTTCTAGTTTTCTCTCTTTCACTTCCTGTTTTTTTTTCGTTATTAACTTAGTTTTTCTTTTGCTGCAGGTTTTAAGTAAAGCTTTTTAAAAATTTATTATATTTTAGTTTTATTAATTATTGCTAACAGTGTCATAGAATATCAGTCAAAGTTTCAGTCCATGATTTTGTTGAGAGTAATTTATAATTGAAATAAATAAAAAAGATACGTATTGTACATCTTTTTTTTTTTTTTTTTACTTTGTTCTCAGCATATATCATTAAATCTTTTTGTATTAAGCATAATTATAGAAACTTAATCAGTGTTTATCAGTCAGTCTATCTTATATGTTGAATTTAAATCTAGTAATGTTAATTTTTTATGTATTAAGGGATTTTTTTATTTATTTTGTATAATATATATTTTTGCAGAATGCCATTAAAGCTCCCATGGACTTTACAGGATGTAGCATTCTAAAACGTTACTATTCTCAGCTTCATAAATTACAAAGTCGTTTTCCTATGACAGATGATGGTCCTGCCTGTGTGCCTTTTATGTGGTAATTTTTTATTTTTGGTTCTGAATCAACTTTTTTCTAAATTGTTTGTTAACTTCAATGCTGCCAAATTATTAACTATGAAGCAAGATAGTACAATTTGGGTGTTCATAAGGAAATCAATAATATATTTCTTATGAAAACTTATAATTTTTTTATTAGAATATTGGAATTATAGTCATCTTTAAATATACAATAGATGCAATGGAACTGTAGTTGCACTGTCACAGAGTTGTTATTATAAAAGAATGATGATCAGTTCTTGGTGGTTATTTGAAGTCTACTATGCTTTAGATTGATGACTATCAGCGTGTATAAAGTAAATGAGGCTGATGAGCAATTCTGACCTCTTTGTCACCATCCTGCCTTTGGTTTTGAAACTGTGAAGCTATAATATCCTAGCCCTCCTTAGCTGACAACTGGCTTTTACTTGAATGGATTCTTTCCTTTTTTTTGGGCGAGTGGTTATTTGAAGTCTACCATGCTTTAGATTGAGGAGTACCAGCTTGTATAAAATAAACGAGGCTGATGAGCAATTCTGACCTCTTTGTCACCATTATGCCTTTGGTCTCAAAATTGTGAAGCTATAATATTCTAGCCCTCTTTAGCTGACAACTGGCTGTTACTCGAATGAATTCTTTCCTTTTTTTAAAAAACTCATGAGTAGCTAAACTATAGAATGAGATTTCTCAGTTTTTAAGTATGATACTAATTTTAGGATTTTGGTATGGCGTTGACAATAGAACACTGTTTAGTATTAAAGAGAGAATTTTGCTCTGGGAGGTGGATTAAAGTAAGCACAGAGAATTGTTAAGTATCCTCAAGGAAAATCAGACAATTTTGCCTAACTCTTTTCAGTTGCACAAGAGAAGATTTTCGTTAGTGGTGGATTTTTGTAAAAAAATCTCTCTGAAAGTTAAAAGAGTTTAGATCTTGGCAAATTATATTATGGATTTAAAGTATGTAATGCATTTTTTTTGCCAGTAATTGTTGTTACAGGGCTCAAAATTAATAATAGTCATTTGGTCCAGGATTACTAAAATCTGACTCAGACCATCTTGAAATAATTATCAGTGGTCTCCTGGACCAAAAAATGATTATGGTCAATTGAGCTCAGTATTCTGATTTCAATTATTTGGTTTCTTTGGGCTTTTGTTTCAATCACTAAATATTATGCTTCATCATAATTTTGAATATTATACAGTCTCTGCATTTTTTCATGTAGTTTCATTTTAATATTTAGTATAATGATTTGTTTGTGGTAAATATGTAACCTTTGGATCTGTGACTTATTATTATTATTATTTTTAGATTTCTTTTGTTAGCATAAATACAGAAAACCTTTTTATTTTATTCCACCCTTTAATCTGAGTGTTTTTAATTTTTAAGGACTGACATCTATTCTGGTGTAGCCTACAACATTACAGATATTGAATATGAACAAGCATGCATCCTGTACAACATTGGAGCTCTTCACTCAAAACTGGGTACCATGGACTCAAGATGTAATGCAGAAGTAAGTTCAAATGATTCTAACTTTCTTTTGAAGTTTATATTTTTCAGGAATTATTTTTTGATTCAGTTCAATTTTTAAATTTATATAGTGATGAATTCAAATTGTACAGTGAAAAATTCAAATTGCAAAAATTAAATTAAGGAATGAGAGCAAATTTTTTTATTTACATTAAAGGAATTGAGAGTATGATTTTAAAATTGTGGCTATTCTCCATTTTGTTACCCAAATTTATTGAGGATGATGTAGGTTTATTCAAAGAATTGCTTTGTTTGCAGTAATTTTAGTATGTCATTATCTGATTATTAAATCAAAAGTTATTGAGAATTATTTGCTTTTTATTTTCTTTCACTATATTATAATATTTTGTTACTAGTTTCGCAAGCATTCAATATGATTTTCATTTTAGCCTATATTATTCATAATCAGTAACAGGCAAACCTCAGTTCCTGAATTTAAAGTACTTTATTACTAAGTTAAATGCTTTTATTACTTATTTTAAATACTTACATGAAACACTAGACTTGAAAACATGTTTTTTTTAAAAAAAATATTTGAAATGGCCTTAAAAATTTCAAAATGTTTTGAAATTCTGTAATAAATTAGTCTATTATATTCGTTTTTAAAAATTTGTAATTTTTTAAATTAATTAAAATGTAAGGGTTGTTCAGTAACTCCTTAAAACATCTAAAAAAAATGACATTTCTAGTTTCAAAAAAAGCATATTTTACTATGAATTATTCCTCATTGAACTCAATTGATTTTCAACTTCATTGAAGAGTTTTAATGACTTCTTTTTTTTCCATTGCAGGGCATGAAGATTGCTTGTACTCATTTTCAGTGTGCAGCCTGGGCTTTTCAACATCTTCGAGATACTTATCCTCAGCCAAAAGGAAGTGACATGTCTCACGACCTCTTGACCTTTTTCTTAAATATTATGCTGGTACGTATTCATTATTTTTTGTGTGAAAAAGAATATGCACCGTGTTTGTTGATTTATTTTGGATATTTGTTTCAATTACTGATTCCATTCATATTAAAGCTTGATTAACTAGATCAGCATTTCCCAAAATGTGCTCTACAGAACTATCGGATTCCGTGGAAAGATCACAGGGATTTTAAAAGTCAAAACTTTTTTTAACCAGTAATAATTGTATTGAAATCTTATTAACAATGCATAATTACTTTAATGTTTTTTTTTAAATTTAAAATTGTTAATGTAAAATTCAAATGAAAAAAGAAGTAATTAATGAATAATAAATTAGTAATGAATAAATTAGAAAAAGAATATGCTTTTATAAAAAGTCTATAAGTATTTCTTATCCAGCTTTTCAATTCAAAATAAAATAACCAAATTCAAGAATGAAGAATTATGTTTCTCTGATAACTGTTTTCAGCATTTATAACAGTTCTTTTTTGAAAACCATAATTCATCTTATTTTATTCATTTTTCAGCATGAGCATACACCAATAACAAATTCATATATTTTATCCGCATTGAATATTTTTAAAACAAGTAGTGTTTAATAGTAAAAAGGGAACTGCTAAATTAGATGATCAAAACATAATTTTTTTTAAAAGTTTTTTTTTTGTTAATTTAAAAGATCTGAAATTTTAATTTGTAATTATTAACTTGAATGATTATTTGGTGCATATTTGTACATTGCTGTATAAATTAAGTTCAGTTAAATATTATTTTTATTAAAATACATTTTTTCTTAATATTTATTGTCTTTCCTTTGCTGCTAGTTTCTGCATTTATCCTGACATCATTTTTTGAAAATAGTCAGTTTGCTCTATTGGAAGTATTTAATTATTAAAAGTTAAAATTTATATAGGCTCAAGCTCAAGAATGCATTTTGGAAAAGTCTATGCTTGACAGTAGAAAATCTTCAATCACTGCGAAAATTGCTGCACAAGTGGTTGACTACTACAAGTGTGCTTTGGGTATAATGGTATCTGGAAGTCCAAGCACAGATACTGGAAGCATTCTTGATATTGTTGGATCAAAAATATTTAAGGTTTGTGTACATCTTTTTAATCTCCTAATCAGTAAGTGTTGATTTTCTATGATTATTAATTCCAATGGAAAGAAAGAGAAAAATATTTATTGCTGCCTTTATATTTTGAATTTTTTATTTCTTTTTTTTAAGTGCGACTATCATGCTAATTTTTTTGCACATTTTATAGCAGGCTGCCTAGTGTTTTTAAAAAGTACTTAAAGTGCTTATATTTGATTTGGATTTTTAAAATCTTTAAAAGGTGCTTTTTTTTATTCAGGGTTTGTAAAAAGTGCTTAATTTTCTATCTCTTAAAAAAGAGATTTTTTCTTTGTCATATCGATTGAAGTTTTAAAGTACAAAAAATTCATGATTTTCACAATTTTCTCTGCAATATTTATCAGAAACTAGTTATTTTATCATGATAATGTGAAGTTTTTGAAAATGTTTTGAATTTTGTTGATTTTATGTTCATAAATTAAGAACTTTAAATGATAGAAAAGAAGAATTTTTATTATTGCACAGATCTTAATTATGATTTTTTTTTGGAAAGTGATTAAAAATATTTTTTGAGTTATTAAAAAGGTGCTTATTTTTAAATTTTATTAATTTTTGTAAGTATGTAATTTGAAATAATTTTCTGATGTTTTTATAAATTCTGATTTTTTTTACCTTTATGCAATTCAATAGTATGTAAAAGCTCATTTTATTGATTTAGTTTCAAAGAAGAAATTTCGTGTTCATGAATGGGGAACATTTAGAACCTTTATTCAAAAATGTTTTTTGTTACCACCCTATTAAAATTTGATCATTCAAGTGTCTTGCATCTGCCTGATTCATGTGTACAGAGGCATACAAAATATGTTTGATAATCACGGTGAACTCTTAATAATACTGTAACACATAATTCTAATTAATTATTTGAAATAATTTTAAGTTTTGGGAATTTAAATTCATTTTCAAATTTCTGCTAGAAAATATATTAATATGAATTAGAAATTCACAAACATTATTTTTTGTTTGTTAGTTTTGTAAATTGTTATGATTTCCATGTGNTTTAAAAAGTACGTAAAGTGCTTATATTTGATTTGGATTTTTAAAATCTTTAAAAGGTGCTTTTTTTTATTCAGGGTTTGTAAAAAGTGCTTAATTTTCTATCTCTTAAAAAAGAGATTTTTTCTTTGTCATATCGATTGAAGTTTTAAAGTACAAAAAATTCATGATTTTCACAATTTTCTCTGCAATATTTATCAGAAACTAGTTATTTTATCATGATAATGTGAAGTTTGTGAAAACGTTTTTGAATTTTATTGATTTTATGTTCATAAATTAAGAACTTTAAATGATAGAAAAAAAGAATTTTTATTACTGCTCTGATCCTAATTATGATTTTTTTTGGAAGGTGATTAAAAATATTTTTTGAGTTATTAAAAAGGTGCTTATTTTTTAATTTTATTAATTTTTGTAAGTATTTAATTTGAAATAATTTTCTGATTTTTTTTTATCTTTATGCAATTCAATAATATGTGAAAGCTCATTTTATTGATTTAGTTTCACAGAAGAAATTTCGTGTTCATGAATGGGGAACATTTAGAACCTTTATTCAAAAAATTTTTTTTGTTACTATCCTATTAAAATTTGATCATTCAAGAGTCTTGCATCTACCTGATTCATGTGTACAGAGGCATACAGAATATGTTTAATAATCACAGTGAACTCTTAATAATACTGTAACACATAATTGTAATTAATTATTTGAAATAATTTTAAGTTTTAGGAACTTAAATTAATTTTCAAATTTCTGATTTTAATAATATTTTAGCAAATTAGAAAATATATTAATATAAATTAGAAATTCACAAACATTATTTTTGTTGTTGTTAGTTTTGTAAATTGTTATGATTTCCACGTGGGCGATAAGATATTTTGATGTGTTTTGCTGTTATAAAATGAAAGTTTCAGATACTCTTGAAGTTTTAATCTGGGTACAATACTAAAGATTAGATTCATGTAAAAATGCTATATTTGTAAAATATGTGACTTATTAATATAATATCTCTCAACCTCTTCATAAAAGCACTCAATTTGCACACATACTATTTGGAACCACTTAAAAAGTTTTGTGATAAAAATTATTATTATTTTTTTGTCTATCTATAAGACTTCAAATTGATGAAAGTAATGAGGAAAATACTTATTAAATTTTAGCATTTGTATGAATTGAAAAGTTAATTAGTTGTCAGGAAAAATTAATGTCAATTTCAGCTCATCTAATTTTCGAATTATCCATGTTCAATTTAAAGATAATCAATTGTAGTTCAGCTGTTGCATTAAATATTTTATTTACTTGTAAATGTCTTGAAAGAAATCTTTGAAAGGTTGTTTTGTTGAATTATGTTTCTATAATATTGCTTTTGTTTATTTTGCAAGTATTTTGATTTTTTATTACGCAGGTTAAAATTAATTGTTCATTCGTAATATTTCTCTAATAGCTTTTCAAAAATCTCAGGTCCTCTGGATTCATGTATATAAATGAGATTTCAAAAAGAATAAGTTTAGTGTTCTACTTTAAATTTTTTTTTTCTAATTATCTATTGAGTAAACTTTTCATTTAATTATTGTGTTGAATTATTTTGAACAATGAAAAACATAACTTTAAAGTATGGACTGAATCAAAAAGCAGAGCTGGTAAAGTTACTTGCTGACAGCTGTATACTATAAATATCCATTATCAGTATTATCAACTCTGTTTTAAAGCTGATTATTGTTTAAACTGCAGGCTGCAAAGTTATAAACAACTGCTAGATCATTGTTTCTTAAGTTACTTGGTAATGAGCTCTCTATTTAGTGCTGAACACTTGTTCAGATAAGCAGCAGTCATGGCTTGTCCAGAATCACAACACAATGAGTTAGTTGAATTTGTCAGATTAAAATAAAACAAAGAGGCATTAATTATAATTGTGTGCTGTAGAAAACCCAAACATAGTCACAGCAGCGTCAAGGTTACCGAATGATATCTATAATTTTAGTTGTGTTTTTTTCCCCTCTGAAACATTTAATTACACATAAAGTTTTTACAAACTTAAGTTTTTAGTTTTTCAAGCTTAATAATTTTATTTTTACCTAATTTTAAAGACACTTGTGTCTTTAATTTCTAAGACACTTAATTACCTTTTTCTGACCTCCATAATTACTCATTGTATGAGTTACAGGGAAATACTTGTAAAACAGTAATTAAATTTTATTAATTTTTATGTACATAATCACTTTAGTATCAATTGGGTTAAATATCTGTATATGTTGTTTTTAGGCTTGGAAAAAGTTCATCGAATTCAAAATCGCTTATTATGGTAGTATCTCACATCTGTATATGGGTAATCAAGCAGAGGAACATGAAAAGTGGGGAGAGAGAGTTGCTTGGTTCCAGTCTGCTAATGATCATTTAACTGAGGCTTTTAAAGTTGCTAAGGTAACGGACATTTTTCTTCCATATTTGCTGGAATCAATCTAGAAAAAATTAAAATCCATTTAAGGTACTCGTCACAAAAATACAAGATGAAAAGGAAAAAAAATGCACTTTCACAAATATTTAAACCTCAAAAAATTATGTTTCATCAGCTCTTAGATCTTTAACCTCTCTGCATTTTTTAAAAAAAATATTTCTTATGTTAAATGAAAAAAAAAATGCATTCAGTTTTACGCATGATCTGTGAATTTCCTCCTTTTATTTACAAAAATGTTTTTCCTTGTCTTTCACCTTTTTCATGTTTAGTTGTTTATAATAAATTTAGAGTAAAATGATTATAAAAATTCAAAATATTTAAAAAAAAAATTTGTGCATGATAAACTATGTATAACTCTGAATATGTAAACTTGCGATGATTAATCATAAAATAGGTAATTCTATTCCAATTTTTTGTACCAAATGTCAACCTGATTGTGGGTTTTATCTAGTCAAGGAGCAACGATCTTTCCGGGTTTAAATTAAAACTTATTGTATTGTATTCATGTAGACGTAAAAAGAATAATATGTTCTTTACACTTAAACCATCATATTTTCACCGCATATAACTTATTGTGTAATGTATTTAAACAGTTGTTTTCCTTCTAAGTTTCGTACCTCAACTAGGTAAAGTTTTCGTAACTGACATCTGGAAGAAAGGATTATTCAGCCATATTTATAGACTAATGAAGTAACCAAATTTTTTTTAATCATTATTTTTCCACGGTGCATATCGTTTTTAAAAAGGGTTTAAAGTTGCTTATTTTTGATTTTCGTTTTTTAAAAGCCCTTAAAGGTGCTTCTACCATTGGGTATTTTTAAAAATGCTGAATTTTCCCTTTTCGAAATTTTTTTTTCCGTCATCACTTTGACTTTTACCACATATTATTTAAAAGAGTGCTTCTCATATTGTTCTATTCAACGTTTTTACAATTCATTTTGGTGTCCTGTCTGTCCATAATGTTTGAAAGCGCCAATCCTTTTACATGTTTGAAGAAATACTTTTTGTTCACATGTGCCTCTACTAAGCTGGGTTCGGTGAGATTCCTGTACTTCTGTGTGCCACCCAGCTGCATTTTGCAAGATATCTCAATTTACGGCTTCATTTTTCACCGTCTGATATTGAACCTAAAAACCTCTTGACCTTTTTTAATGTCTAATATAATCAAGAAAAGAGTGCGTAGTCAGAAATTTATTATTTTATCATGATCATGTAAAGTCTTTGAAAATTATTTTTCCTTTTGTTAATGCATATAATGCTTAAAAATATTTTTTAGTGCTTGAAAAGTACTTAAAATGTACTTATTTTTTATTGAAAGATTTGGATACACACCCTTTTTTCTAATGATGTTAAATTGGTCAGAAAATTATATTTATGTTTATTTTCTAGTTAAAAGATTTCCTATTTTTCAGAATATTGACCGGGAAGAATTAACAGAGCCACTTTCATTTACTATGGACGTCATTGGTGGAAAGTAAGTTTATTCTTCACAGTGCTTAAAGTACTTTTTATTATGTAATTGTTTGTTAAAGCTTATTATTACTATAACTTATAATACAGCTTATAAATTTTTTGAAATTATTGTAATGTTAGTTGTACAACTTACTGTATCACATGCTTGAAAAACCTTATAATTTAAAAATTGGAGAGCAGTGAAAGTTTATAGAAATAAATAGTTTTAATAAAAGTTTAAATAAAATAAAATATAAATTCATTCGAGGAACAAGTTATTTAAATTTATTTTTAAATTAGTAAAAATGTGAACTTTAAGCCATAAATAAGTAAAATTTTAGTGATTCTCAATTGGGTCATATAGTCAATATGAGTTACAATTACTCATGGAAATTTTAATTGTGGAAATTATAGTTAATTTTATATTTTACATGATTTTGCTCAGCTCAACATATTTAAGTGAATCAAAAATTTTAGCAAAAATTATAAAATCACTTAGCCAAAGATAATTTTGTATGAACATTTTTTACATTCATACTTAAATTTAGTAAGTACAGTATAGAACCCGTTATCCGGAAATCAGAAAACCGGAAAACCAAAAAACCGGAATGAAATTCAATATATTTTCTCGAATTCAATATATTTAAAAAAATGACTTTTTGTAGCGATTCAGAAAACCGGAAAAATCAGTTATCCGGAATAGCGATGGTCCCGACCGTTCCGGATAATCGGTTCCCTACTGTGTCAAAAGAATATTGTATTGTTAACATAAGAAATTTTCATTTTAGATTATGTATTTTTAAAGGACAAACTTAGAACAGAATCAGACAAATAGTTTATAGGGAAGGAAAATAAAAGATTAATAAATAAATAAATAAATTATTAAATAAAAAGTACAACTTTTATGCACTTCATTTATCAGAAATTATTTGATTCATTTCAATTGAAATCTGATTTTTTTTTCATTTAAAAATTATGAAGAATTAAATTATTTTTGTGTTATTTAACTTTGCATCAAAAGTATTATAACTGCATAAAAAATATTTTGATTTGCATAAAGAGATCTGGTGTTACATGTGAAACCTAAAATTAATTTTAAGGTGATTATATTTAGTATTAAACTGTTCAGACCATATTTACTAGATGGCATCTTCCCTTCTTTTGAGAGTTTGAAGTCTTCATCCATTGAAAAGAGTTTTTCTTTTTTTATTCAGAGAAAATATGTTTTTGTGTCTGATTTTATTACACATATAAGATTGCTCTAATTAATAAACATATTCAGAGTGCAAAGTGTGAACCATTATGATTTGATTATATTATGCGAAAATTTGATCATTAAATCAAAAGTTATTCAGGGTATTTCTTACTTCATGGTACTTATTTCTTCCAGGCTCAACTCAGCTAAGAAGGAAAATGAATTTGTATATCACGATAAAGTACCAGCTCTCAGTACCTTACCAGAGCTAAAAGGAGCTTCTTTAGTGAAAGGAATTCCATTTAGTATTACAGACCCTGATGTCTCTGGCCCTGATATATTCTCTCGTCTTGTTCCTATGGAGGCTCATGAAACCTCTTCTTTGTACAGGTAATTTTATTAATTTTCAGGAGCTAATTAAATCCATAGTTTTTTATTGATATTCTAATATTTAAAACATAGCAATAAGAGTTTAATTATTTATAATTCCCTAAAAGTTGTTGTTATCTTCAAATATTTAAGAATTCTGGCAATGTTTTAGAAAATCCCCCCAAAAAATTTTGCAATAAATATTCAAATATTATCGATTCAAATGTTAATAAACTTCCTAAATGTTTTTTAACTATGCCCTAATTAATATTTGTTTCATTGCAATAATAAGTTTTGCAATTCAATACAAAAAAAGAAGTATCTCCACCCTAAAGCACATGAAATATGAAGAAGTGTGGGCCTCTCGTGGGACAGAACAGATTCAGAGATGTGTGGTGACCCATAACTATTTTCCATCTTCTTTATGCGTCAATCACAATTTTCACGAAGTGAAACTTTTAATTTGAAACTGAAACCCAAAATTGGGAACTGAAACTAAAATCTGTCTATCAAAATTCTAATCCAATAATATAATTTCTCAAATTAAATCTAGCCAATCATTGCACATTAAAGGTGTGGCTAATTCATTTCTCTGGTGAGATCCGAACCGAACACAGCATCTTTCTCTGCTAAAACTCATTGCAAACGGACGTGTAGTCCTATCTCTCTATAATCTTATTATTTTGCCGTAGCGTATATGTTTGTGATGTGGTTAATAAAATCTTAATGTTTAACCTGTAAACCTTCTGATACTTTAAGTGTACCTACACACCACAATACCGTAGATGCTTGCCATTCAAAATGCAGCTAGAAGAGTCAGCAAGTTAAATATAATGTAGAAGTGCCGGAAGGAAGTTGTATCCTTGTTAGTATCTATGAAGGTTTCTGGGGATGCATGATGTTTAGAGATTCCCCCAAAATGCACTAAGAGCTCTTTCTCTCCAAGGGCAAGTCAAATATGTTGTAGATGTGGATGTGGGAAGTTGTGTCCTGTCAGTAACATATGAAATAGAAAATCTTGATAGCCTTATGGAGGTTTCTGGGGACATATGATGTTAAGAGATTCTCCCAAAAAGCACCAAGAACTTTTTCCATCTAAAATTTGATTTTGAATTTTTTGTTTGATTCTTTTTCAATAATTGTTTCATGTTAATTCATTGACACACTTTCTTAAATGTAGATAGTTGCAGAGCTAAACTTGTGAAAGTGAAGGAGAGGATCATCTTTGTTTGAGTAAACTAGCTTTAAACCTTTATGTTTGCAATAGATTAAAAAAACTTATTGCCTTGATTTTATTTCTTGTGTGCTAGCACCTTAATGAACAATTCTGTGAAATTTGAAAATCCCAATTTGACTTGTTTGGGTCATAATGTTCTCACACTTTATGTGTTTTATCCACTCCGAAACAATCAGATTTTCTTTTAGTACTTTTATCCACTGAGATTTCCAGAATTATCAACTTATCAAAATAAATCACTGTTGTATGGTTAACTAAGACTTAAATAAGGTCTCTCTCCAAAAAATCTCAAGTATCTTCTCAATCTCAATCTTAAAAATCTCAAGTATCAAATCTAATGTATCTTAGTACTTTTATAAACTTATCAATTTCATTCAAATAATATTTTCTAACTATTTTTTTTTATTGATCAATATATTTGTTGTTATTCTAATGTATTAATATTTATTTCTATAAAAAAAGAAAAAAATAGTTTCTTTTGATGAAAGCTTAAAATCCTCAATTTTATTTAAAAACTGAAATTAAGAATTTGTTGAAAGGTAGATTTTAAAGTAAAATTAATTTGTTATACTATTTCACTACACTTTATTAACAAGTGACAATTTTTATAACTTCTACATATAAAAGTATTTGCACTTTTAGTACACATTTTATATATAAAAGTATCTTTCATTTGCCTTTATTTCAATTTGATTTTGGGAAGAGAGCATAATTATTGTATGTCTGTACTAAATGTGGCTATTTCAAAGCCTTTTTTAAAACTTCCAACAATCACTTTCAATTAAGAAGTCTTGATTAATGCCAAATTGTTTCTCTTAAAGTTAATTTTTTTTTTTTTACAAAGTTGCTATTACATATAGTAGTTACTTCAATCAATTGATCTCTTAAAAAATAAATCAGTGTCTTTTTTCATTCAATTTTTCTTTTAATTGTTGGAACTACTCTAAAATATTTTATACTTAAAAAACTGAATATTATTAATGAATAATTCAGATATAATATTTAATTAAAATAGTGGTTATTTTAAATATAATCCTATAGTTGAAGTGAATTAAAAGATATGAGGAATGGTTTTATTTACCAAATAAAGATGCATTACATTATTGAAATAAGTTCTATCCATTTAGTTACTTTTAAAATGTTGTTCTAATTGTTAAAAGGTAAAATTTTATTCTTTTGTACAACTTTAAATGTCTTATCTGCTTATACATTTTTTCTTGAATTTGCAGCGAAGAAAAAGCCAAACTCTTAAGGTCAGTTGTCTCGAAAGTTGAAAGCAAAAATGAGGAACTAATGTGAGTATAATTAATATTTTTATTCTCCACAATTATCCTTATCTGCCATTAAAAATGTAACTGCTATACTTTTTCTATGTAGGGCTTACTTGTCATCCCTGCAACTCGAGAATGTACTCTCATTTGATGATGAAGAAAAGATACCCGAAGAATTGTTGGAGAAGTGTGCAGCAATGAGTGTAAGACCATTAGCTATTGCTGACCTGCAAGATTTGATGAAAGGTGCATTATTTGTACATTAAAAAAAATGTTTTTGAATGAATTTTTTTATGAAAATTGAAAATTTTTATTTTATTTTTTAGAATTAATGGAAGTTTCTAAAGATGTAGATGGGGCTTTGAAATCATCTTTTGCTTACTTAGCAGACGAAGAAAGGAGAGAAATGAAGCATCAGGTGAGATGTTCACCGAATGAAAAAAAAATGTTCAAAATGAAGTATACAATAGATTTTTGATTGATAAAAATGAAAAAAAAAAACTTTTTTTCTAGTAATATGAGCCATTATTTTTGCTAGTCTGAAGTGTTCATCAAGATATTAGAGTTTGCATTTGAATGAATTTAAAAATATTGGCAAAGGTTAATTGATTTGGTTGATGTTTTTAACGCTTTATGATTAAACTTTAAAATGCAATAATAATTATAAAATTGTAAAAACTAATAAAATTTTTTTTAGCTTCAAATGGACTTATTCCACTTTCAATAATATTTCATATGAAATAAAATCGAGAGGAAAGTGAAGTTCATATTTCTGTATACATAGTCTAAACTGAAATTAATTTTTTAATGTAAAAATGTAATTAAAAGTGTGAATATGTAAATAATAAATTTTTATTAATGAAAATGAAGTAAGCATGGTAAATAGGTGGTAGTATGTAAAAAACGGTAAATTCATAATATTGCCATACTGATGTGGTCTTGATGTTTTATGTAGTGGCAATATAGTATTTTTGCTGAGATCTATTAATGTAGTCCTTTCTTTATTATTAGCTTTCATAACGATTAAATTATCTGCTTAATACACACTCTGCAATTGATTGATATAGGAAACGAGCCAAATGGTAGAACTTGTTAAAGAGTACTAAATAAAATCAAGTAAATTTCTTCAAAATATGAATTAGCATGAAGGATGGCCAAACTCGCAACCTGCATGTTTGCATTGGTGTTTGTTCCCTGGCAGTTTTGCCTAACAAGTGATTATTTTCCCATGGTATACAGTAATTTAAGAATGCAAATAGAAGTTGTGCTTTAACTTATTACATATATACTTTTTCACTTTCAAAAAAAGGGTTAAGATAACATTTTTATCTAAAATTCTTTTGATTATCAACATATTGTGCTCTATTGAATGTATAATTATAAATTTCTGAAAGCGAATATATCTTACTGAAATTACTTTGAATAAAAAATTAAGAAAAAATAATATTTTTAAAGTTAGTAATAGCAAAAATAAATAAATAAAATATCTTAGATATTTGTAAATAATGTAGTTTTGAAAACATGAATAGTACTGTGTAATGTAAGTATCAATTATTTTGTTTAAAAAATTAAAATAGAACTTATTTAGACACTATGTATATTTTTAAAAATACATTTATCTTTTCTAATCCTGAATACTACCGCTCCTTTAGGAAGTATTTGGTAAAAGATCACCATCCCTACTTATGATGGAGCTTAAAAAGGAGTGTGCCAAATATGATGAAGCTCACAAAAAAGCCATTGAATCGAACAATACCCTGGAAACTGCAGTGAATATCCATATTAATCATATGTCTCAGTTACTTTTACCCTTAGAGGAATTGGCTGCTATGTTGCCTTCTGTCAATGCTGTGAAAAGTAAGCATCTCAGCTATCTGTACAATTTCATTTCTAATTTCTGTGTCTGTATGTCTGTTTGTTAAAATAAATAGGATTTATACTCAAACTATTTATTTTAAATAATGTGTCCTGTAAACTGAATTTCAATGCTTTAAATATTATTATTATTTGGAATCATCAGTCTATACATAGATTGTAATTTTTTGATATTCCTGTTTTTTTCTGATAAAAAATATTTTGTTCAGGTATTCCTGATTTTTTTTTGTTTTTTTTTGTTTTTTTGTTTTTTTTTGTTTCTGCAAATACCACTGCAGATTTTAAATTTAAAAGCATTCCTGCAACAGCTTATTGCGGGCGAAGTTTTTGTGACCAACTGGCTATGTGGTCAGCATTTTAAAAAAGTGGCCAATTTGTCAGATAAGTTGGTACTTATTGATTTGAAACAATTGAGGTTTGAACCCCAGTTCCTTTAACCACTGAGCCATCATTTTTTAAAGTAATTAGTTTAAAAAATGAAAGATTTTGATATTTGATTCAGCTTTTTTTTACTTTTGATATTGTATTAAAAATCACGAAATTCAGTGGTACGAACTTGCAGATTGTCCTCTGATTATGTACGGTGCACCAACAAACAAAAGGACGACCCTGAATAACTTTTGATCTAATAATCAGATCTTCGCGTTCTAGGACTCTATCCTAATAGTTCAAAAGGGGTACTATTTTAGTGCAGATGATATTTTAAGTTGCAGATTCAGACTCAAAAACGTATTTTCTTTGAATAAACCTATCTTTTTTCGACGGATTCTGGTTTCTGACCCCCAAAATATAGGGGGTAGCCGCAATCCGGGGAATATGGTCCCCATATTGTTAATTTTACTTATTGTGTGTTTTGCCATATTTTTAGAACTTTTGAGGAGAATTGAAAAATGTGTGCTCACAAATATAAAATTTATTTATCCAAAGATAATTCCATGCGAAAAATAAATTTTAGTGAATATTTATTATTTTTTATTATTTTATTTAACAATAGTTTAAAAAAATTGAATTGTGCGGTATACAAAATTTGAGCGAAATTGGTTGAAAGTTCCTAAGAAATCAAATTTTAAAAAAGTATTTTTTAAAATTTTTTTTTTAAATGCAATTTCAAAACCAACCACAAGGAAAGCATGAGTTTCTGTCATATGTTTTGATCTTGGATATTTAAGCTCTTTAAAAATTTCAATTCTTAATTTATTATGCTGAATTGTCTCTAGCTCCTGAAAATGTCAAAGCCATGGCTGATTTTAATCTTCTGATCAATAAAGTTGAAGAAATGAAGAATCAGCGAATATTTTTAGAGCAGCAATTGAGAGATGCTTTGATGAAGGATGATATTACTACTGATTTGGTGACTATGAAGAAGAAAGAAGATGTTCAGGTACTTTTTCTTATATTTTTATTTTATACCATTTACTAATTTAGTAAATAATGAACTTAAGCAAATATTGTGAAATTAGCGATATATAAAAGTCTGGAAAACTTGGAAAAGTGAGTGAAGTTTCATCTAGAAGTTTGCTCTAATGAATATCACTACTATGTTTGAACCTTTTGTATTTTTTGTTTCTATCTTGTGTGATCTATCCTATTTTAGAAAACTCTTTTGCCCTTACTTTCTTATATTTATATTTTATACCATTTACTAATTTAGTAAATAATGAACTTAAGAAAATATTGTGAAATTAGCGATGTATAAAAGTCTGTAAAACTTGGAAAAGTCAGTGAAGTTTCATCTAGATGTTTGCTCTAATGAATATCACTACTATGTTTGAACCTTTTGTATTTTTTGTTTCTATCTTGTGTGATCTATCCTATTTTAGAAAACTCTTTTGCCCTTACTTTCTTATATTTATATTTTATACCATTTACTAATTTAGTAAATAATGAACTTAAGAAAATATTGTGAAATTAGCGATGTATAAAAGTCTGTAAAACTTGGAAAAGTCAGTGAAGTTTCATCTAGATGTTTGCTCTAATGAATATCACTACTATGTTTGAACCTTTTGTATTTTTTGTTTCTATCTTGTGTGATCTATCCTATTTTAGAAAACTCTTTTGCCCTTACTTTCTTATATTTATATTTTATACCATTTACTAATTTAGTAAATAATGAACTTAAGAAAATATTGTGAAATTAGCGATGTATAAAAGTCTG
>NC_092213.1:72946001-72999656 GCF_043381705.1 Parasteatoda tepidariorum | reverse complement strand
CCCCGCCCACTGTCAATTTCATATGTATAGAATATTTTTTCAAGTCAATGGGCCATCGGACATTAATTGTTATATTAAAAAAAGATTATTCTCAAAGTTTCAAGTACTTATGCAGCTGTTAACATGGTAAACAATAGTTTTGAGAATTTGTTGAATACAGTAGTCATGAAAATAAGAAAAATTGGTAGAATGTTTCGATTAAACTTCATTTTAATGCTAAAAAAAATAATTTTTTCTATACATACAGCATTAAAGTATGTTGTCTTAAGTTTAATTTGCACAAAGAAAGAAGTCTATATGTGAAAAATTGTTCGAGTAATTACAAATTTACAAAAAAAATTGGATTTCGGGTAGCCCCGCTCACATGAATGTCGGGTATCAACAACCAATTTTATTTCGTCGATAAATGTTTGGTTGCAAAGATTATTATTTTATTGCTTCAAATTCGAATGTTATATGCATTTTTAACAACAAATATTGTTGTTATTAAATGATAGAATTCACTAAAAGCAAACACCTGAAAAAACAGTAAAAAAACATAATTTTGGTAACTGGGCTGGGCTACCCGACACATTTTAAAAAGAGCTGAAAAACATGTTTTTTTAAATTTCTATTTTTTTAAGTTAAACTATTCTTTTTTTGGTTTATTCTTTTTGCATTATTTAATTAGATGATAAAACAATAGAAACATACAGAAATATTGATTATTACTGAATATTATACTGAAATATAAGCAATACTCCTTAAGTGGGCGGGGCTATCCGACTCTCCCCTAAATCAATTTTTGTTTAGCCATAGATTAAGTCTTAAATTAAATGAGATTTTATATGAAGTGATTGTATTTTTTAACGAAAATGAAACTAACTAAACACGGGTATCAACAACCAATTTTATTTCGTCGATAAATGTACGGTTGCAAAGATTATTATTTTATTGCTTCAAATTTGAATGTTATATGCATTTTTAACTATAAATATTGTTGTTATTAAATGATAGAATTCACTAAAAGTATATAAATATGTAATAAATAAAATAATTTTGTGATAAAAATGATACACGAGGTTTACCTATTGTCAATACATTGGTCATTTTCATTTACACCTGAAGAAACAGTAAAAAAAACATAATTTTTGTAACTGGGCGGGGCTACCCGACACATTTTAAAAAGAGCTAAAAAACATGTTTTTTTAAATTTCTATTTTTTTCAGTTAAACTATTTTTTTTTTTGGTTTATTCTTTTCGCATTATTTAATTAGATGATAAAACAATAGAAGCATGCAAAAATATTGATTATTACTCATTATTATACAGAAATATAAGCACTACTCCTTAAGTGAGCGGGGCTACCCGACTCTCCCCTATATTTATATATCTTGTTCAATATTTCAATCATTATTAAAGTATTTCAAATACATAAAGTATTTTAAAGTATTTTAAGTATTAAAGTATTTTAAATACATTCACTCAAGTTCAAATACATTTTTTAAGACTTGTAGTGGATGACACTTGTTGTTATTTTTAATTAATTACTTTTAGCTTTATATGAAAGAAAAAAGTGTAATTATTTAAAAAAAATTAAATAAAATGTTTCTTTGTTGACCTTAGTAGAACTGACTTTAAATTTTTTTTATGCAACTTTTTTTTTAATATTGAAATGACTTTTATTTTTTCTAGCAAATATTTGCCGAAGAATTAAAGAAACACAGTGAAGTCATTACCTATCTAGATCAAAATTTAACGGCTCAAGACAATATACTGTGTGCTCTAACTGAATCTAATGCCAGATATGCTGAAACTAGAAAAATTGTTACAGAAATAAAGCAACAGTAAGTTATATTTTGAACACATCATTACGTTTTTAATTTTTAATAATTTTTTCTTCTTTATATGAAACGCTTTGCAAATCCAAAGAATGCATTACTGTTTAGATATGCTTTTTTGTATTTTATTGTAATTAAAGTTAGATTTCGATGATTGAAGAAATGAATTACCTGTTCTCAAGAACTATAAAATGAATTTTTATAAATTATATTTAATGAAGCAAACCTGTTTTTTAAAAATAAGCAAGTCTGCCATAAGATTTTGTTTCGGTGCAATTATTTTTGATAATTAGGTAAGTTAGATAACCCAAATTAATTTTATTACATCTGATTCAAATTATTGCAACTAATAGTTTGAAATTAATATTTAGTTTATCTGTAATTTTTTATAATAGTTTTCTTTTTAAAAAAAGAATGAAAATATATTTTATGTTTTATATTAGTATTGATAACACTAATCAACAGTAAAATGCTTTTTATCATTTAATTTAATGAAGATTTTTTAAAAAAAAGTACTTAAGTTTAAGAGGTATTGAATTTAGATTTAAGTGTTTGTGCTAATTTGTTATAGTTATAATGCAGTTATGCATAAGTCTTGGGGCAAAACATCAGGTTTTGATACATAAAGATTAAAATTTTAATATACAGTCGGAGCTCTATTTAACGAAGTCGCTAAATCCCGATTCCGAGAGTTCGTTATATGGAAAATTCGTTAAATAGAAAATCACCTTTTGAAATACTAAAACGACGCAAAACAGGTTTTAAATTCATAAACACTAGACCTGATTAAAATGGTAATTGATACACCTTTATCTAGTAAACTAGTATCCACCATTTATTCTCTCATAAATCTTAACCATAAAAGAAATCTGCTTGAAAAACAAGAATAGAGTAAAACATTATCCAGTGTTACACTATCATGCTACATACATTTACAACTAAGAAAAGCTAAATTTATGTATAAAATTATAGCTACATTTATTATAGTAGTAATTTAAAACATACATTACCACACGCGTTCATAAGTTTAATTGCTACTGATAAAATTCGTTAATTTTATCGAGTTTTTCCTTTGAAATGCAAACAAAAGTGGACATGAATTTCACTGCTTTCTCTAAAAGTTAAGTGGCTTCGAAAATCAATTCAAGGTCATTTTCTTCATAAAATGCGTTAACAAGTTTGAAATGTTCTGAAATATTTTGGGAAATAGAGAAAGCGGATCTCAAAGAAAAGTTTGTTAAATAGAAAATTCACTTCGCTATTTAGAAGTTATTTTAAGAATAAATTTCCAAAATGTTCTTGTTTCCTCGAAAAAATTCGCAAAATAGAGAAATTCGGAAAATGGAAGTTCGTTAAATAGAAGTCCGACTGTATATCTATGATTCTGAATAATGCCTTTAAATTTTAAAACGTTCAAAAAAAGGACATAACCTTTTCTGTTCATGTACGTTTTTTTTCTCAATTCACCTATCTGGTATGTCAATAAAAAGGTATGATTTATTCATACTTTATTTTCAAAACCTTTATTGATATTTTTTCCATCTATCAATTTATTGTTTTGCAGGCGATTTGAAATGGTAAATGCTCTAGTGAATTCATTTGAAGCATATGATGATATTGTTTGCAAAGCAAAGAAAGGCCTTGAATTCTACAAGAAGTTGCAAACAAGTGTGAATCGTCTTTTGACTAGAATCAGAGGTGTCACAAAAGTGCAAGAAGAGGAACGAGCACAAATAGCAGAAGTGCGCAATGGTGAGATACCTTTGATTTAATAAATTTCAACACAATTGTTTTATTTTATGTTTGCTCGTAAGATTACCAGCGACAAGAGTTTAAGGTGCTGCACTTAAGGGTGTTCTGCAAAGCTTTTACTCTTAGTTTTATGAGTTTACTTTCTACATAGTGCATACTATCATTTTTAAAAAGTCTGCATGTGCATCTACTAAGCTGTGTTCGCTGAGATTATTCATGTGCAACTCTGGTGCATTTTGCAAGATATTCTCAATTCTAGGCTTCATTCCCTCCCCCCTCTGATATTGAACCAAAAATCTCTTTATCATGTTATAATGGCTAATATAATCAGGAAAAGAGTTTTGTCAGGAACTAGTTATTTTATCATGATCATGTACAATCTTTGAAAATTATTTTGTATTTTGTTAATGTATATAGTACTTAAAAATATTTTTTGAGTGCTTTAAAAGTGCTTATTTTTTGTTGAAAGATTTTACTCCGTAGTAGGATTGTGAATTTGCAATATGATTAGTTTTACGAAGTTGTTTTTTAAGCTAAATGGCATTTTTAACTGACTGTCCACCATTATAAAAATGTAAATATTTTTGCACTTATTTTTAGGACCAAGAATTGCGAAGAATCCTCACTACCCTGCAGAAACTCATGTTCCTAAGTTGAAGGATTATTTACCATATTTATCGAAAGATGGAGGTAGAGGGGCTGCCCAAATTGCTCCTAATTTATTGAATGCTTATGTTTCACATCAAACTCAAATACCACCTACTCAGGTAGTCACAGAACCTATGCGGCAAGCTACTTTGGGAGGTCCTGCTACAGATTTCAGTCAAAATATCAAGCCTTTGCCTGGAGAGTGTGTTCTTCCTAAGGACAGCTATGAACCCAGGTCCATTGGCGTTAGACCTACTCCAGTGGGCTCAGAACAACCATCAGTTCCAGTAATGTGTACTACAGTAGCTCCCAGTACTGAAGTAGGAAATTTTCTTTATTCTCGACCATCTCCTCTGCCCGGAGCAACTTCTTATGCTTCTAGTGCTAGCTACAACTCTTCACAAATGCCTTATCAGTATGCAAATTCCTCTGCTGTGGCCACCTCACAAATTACTTCCCCATCTTTGCCATCAAATCCTCAAAATGTTGTTTATAATGGTGGGATATCTGCACCTGGTCCAAGTGCTGTAAATGGGGATAGTAGCAGGAAAGTAAACTATCAGTTGCCTAATAGTATTCCTGGTGCCCCTCAAAGTTTCACTTCGCTTTCTACTATACCATCAATACCATCTCAAATTAATAACTCATATGCTCCTACTGTTCCTTCCAATGGTCAGCCTGGGGCTGCCTCTGGTCCAAATTCGGTGCCTAATGACTACCATCCTCGAAATATAAATTACTCTTCAAATGCAAGTATAAGTAGTCCTTATTTGGCTCAACAAGTTAACACTGGATATGTTCCTAATTCAGGAATGATGCCTAATTTTTCTTCATCAGGGAGTTACCCTCCTCAACCTTCTACTCGTGCTTCTGTTGCAAATGGTCAAATGCCATATCCAGCAGCGTCTAATAATTTTGTTTCTGTACCAGGAATGATTCCTAGTGCAGCCACTTCTCCCATACCTGGAGGTTATGTACAGCAATCATTCCCCGGTGGATCTGCGGCTAATACATCCGTTTCTTATTCTACAAATTCAGTTGGTTTTTCATCTGCATCTGGTGTAGCTTCTCAATACACTGCTGCTTCTAGTGGGCACTCTCAGTATTCACAGTTGGGTACATCACAAGTTGCTGGAAATGTGCTTCCAACTGCATATCCTGTTGGAGCCATTTCTCAAGGTGCTAAACTTTCTTCAGCTGGCAATCCTGCTATGTCTTCAACAGGCATATCAAATACCATGCCTCTGACAGGCGTAGGAGCCTCTGCTTTATCTAGACACCAGCCAGGACATTCAGCAGCAACAAATTTACAAACTTCTCAACCCTCTCCAATTTTACACTCTGGTAATACTGTACACCAGTCAATGGGACAACCCCAAATACCATCATGGTCAAATTCTGTTCAAGCAGCTCAGTACCCTACATACTCTGAGTACACTAAGCAAAATCAGTCTATTAATTCAAAGGCGTTACCAAATCCTAACTATCAAGCAGGAGTTCCTACTACGCAGTATTACCAAGGAAATGTCACTGCTTCTTTGGACACAAAAACAAACACGTTTAACTCGGGTAACCAATATCCTTTATCAAGTGCAGTGCAAGCTCCAAATCCTTCCACTTACACATCTAGCCAATCAGGAATTAGAACTTATCAAACTGGTGGGAATACACAAATTCCGAATTATCCTAATAGTTATTCTAATAATTACGATAGCAATGTCTACAATGCCAATGCAGCGATGCCTAATTCAACACCTAACACTTATGGAGTGGCATTTAACCAAGCAAACTATTATCCTGCAACTCCTGTTGGCGGCCAACCTCAATCTATGACACCGCCTACTGCAGTAAACCAATCATCTGGATCCATGCCATCTCAAATTATGAACTCTCAATTACCTAATGTCCAATATCCAACAAATGTGTCAAACTTGAGTTCCACGAACCAACAGAACTACCAGCTTCCTATGAATCCATCTACTCCTGTTAATTATTCTGCTGTTTCTGTAAACCAACCTAGTTTTCCACCTAGTCAAAATGTTTCAATGCCCACAGAACAAAAGAGACTTTCTCCCAGTTTTGCTGTGCAACCTACCCTCCCTACTGTCTCTCAAGAACCTAAAAGTGCAACTACTCTGAAAGTTCAGCCTGAAAACTCCCATATAAATGCAATTAGAGATCTCATCACACCTCCTCTGGAAACTGATTCTGTCAAGCCATCTGTAGCAGATTCTGATCAAACTTCCCCTCCTGTATTGCAACCAAAGGTTAATCATGATTCCTTTATGCTTCATAATATATATTTTTTGTTAAATATTTTATAGTAGTGCATTAATTACCTTGATTTTTTATTTATTTATTATTTGCTTAATTGTTTTGTTTAATGTAATAACATCATTTCACTTTTTAAAATCGGTAAAAAAGTTTGCTAATGCTAAAAATGCTAGTAGCAAAACCAGGGTTTATGCTAAATTTTTTTAAAGAGTTATCATTATTCATTTTGTGACACATTCACAATGTAAACAGTACTATATCATATTGTAAGAAAATTATTACTGGCAGGGTAATATTAAATATTTATACTCATATGAAAGTTCAAATTACACTGTTCGGTATTACCATATGTCTATATATATTTCCTTGTATCGAAAATTTAAATTGTCCACTAAATTTGGCGCATTTATTAAAATACAAGATTCTTAATTTTTTTCATAACTTAATTCTTGCTTTATTTTAATGCGGTTTTGAAAATAACTATTATATTACACAATGAACAAGGGACATTATTTTGGTATAGTGCAGCACAGATCTGCAAAATACTGTACAGCTGTTAAAATTTGCTCTTTTTGTCCCATGAAGTTTTAATCATAACTTTGTATAAGGACTAATCCAGTAAAAGAGAACTTAAATTTTCACTCCATTGAAATTATGTTTACCACATGACGATTTTGTGTTCATTCTAAACCTTAATGGGACATCCTAAGAAACTGAATAGGTCTCTATATTCTCAGAAAGGGGCATTGTATTTCACATGAAGGGATCTTGTTCTTAAGGAAGCTATAATATTCAAGGCTATTAATTTTTGTTGAAAAAAAAATTATTATTGTGATGAATTCATGCATTCTACAAATCTGTTTTAAAATGTTGGAAATTCTGACATTTCGAAATTTTGTTAATAATTAATATTATTAAAATAACCGAGATTTTAAAAATCTTGTCAATAATAGTAATAAATGACAAGAAAGGAATCTAAAATATAACATGAATTTAAGTGAAATGGCCACAAAAGCACCAATTTTTCACTATCAAAAATGTATTACTATGTATGAATCCAAAATGTATTACTTAAATGTGAGATTTCACAATCGCCAGTCATAAAAATATCGTATATAAATTAATATGTTTAAACCAATGTGGAAACGGCAAAAAAATGGTACTCATTTGAGAGATGCAAAAAGTTGCTTTGATAATAAGAGATTCTAAATAGTGTTTGCAAAATTTTTGCTTAGAATTATCATGTTAACTTACTTGAACCAGACTTATCTGTCCAGACTTGGCGAAAATGAAAACAGATCAAGATCAAATTTGCAGACGTAATTAATATCTAATGTTGGTTACAAAGTTTCTTTCATTTTTCAGTACTCCCACTTTAGGCCATTAAAAAGTATTAAACTCTGTTATTCTTAATCTACAGCCTGTAAAAAGATTTTAGTTTTATCAAAAATTATTTAGAAATTTAAATTTCTAAAGTTTTTTTGAGCTTGTTTTTTTAATTCTAACTTCAGATATAATTATTAATAATATAACTGTTTATTATTATTTAGGTTGAACATTCTATTTATTTGTAAGAGTAAAGAATTATTTACTATTATAAAAAAGTAGATGTCACTAAGAATTTTTTTTCATTAGTCACGAAATAAAAGTAGCCTTTAAACAACAATATCGAATCACATATGTCATTATTATAACTAAGCTTAATTCTTTATTATGCTGTTATGTATTTACAAATTCAGATTGATTTCTTTTATAGTATTTTCTATTAAAAGAATCATATTTTTATAATTGTTCCAAAAATTTGTCAATTTAAAAAAGAAAAGAAACATACACAGTATACACACAAAATTTTTATCAGATAAAAGTTTACAGTGAAATTTCTCAAGTTGACCACTTCTGTATGTATGTTTATCACTTTTCTAAGTTGCTTTCATCAATTACTAAATGGGCTAAAATATCTAGTCATCTTTATGTTGATAAATTGTCTAAGTGGATCAACAAATTGTTACCTCACTAGTGGACAATTTACACAGGTTTCGTGTATATGTTAGTTTTCTTATTTAAAATCTGTGTTTGAAATTTTTAATTATTTTCTCCCTAGGCAATGTTAAGTTAATAGTTAACATTCTGTATTGTTTTTTATTCCAGGTGCTTGACCTCAAAGAACTCTCTCAGCTCAAGGAAAAAGACACTGTCCACTTAGCAAAAGATCCTTTAGAGGACCCTTCAGTTCGTTCAAAATTCGTATCTGAAGTTGAAAAGTATGAAAAATTTGTGGAAGGGTTGATGAGAAAATCTTTAAACGGCACTACCCCCCTGGATCAAAAGTGGAAGGTATGTATGTTTTGATCCAAGCCCGGAAACAGAATTATGTCTAATGTTTGGCAATGACTTTTGATTTGTTAATCTACTGTGATTATCACTTTTAAAATAAACAAACAACTCTCACTAGTTAAATTATATCTGTCCTTTTTTTGACAAATTTTGTTTTGTAAACTAAATTTGCAAAAAAAGTTACCCGTAATTAGTTTCATAATCAAACTATTTATAAATGCCTACACAATCATACAAAAATCGTTTATAGTATATGAACTTTTCATTGCAGCTTTGATATAAATTGCTTAAGGAAGTGGAATGTAAATAGTTTACACCCAGCATGAATTTTTCTGCAGAGACTTTAGCTGTTTTGGAGTGCTTAGCACTCTGTGCTTTAGGAGATCCAATTGTAGTAATTAAACCACTTTAGATTATTTAGATTTTATTTTCATCAATCATTTCCTAAAAAATGAGTAATTTATAACGAAATAAAAATGATTATATAAACAATAGACACAAAAATTGGTTTTGTTAGATCAGATAGATCTTAATTTCACTTAACACAAAGAACTTACAATAAAAAATAAGGTATATAATTTCAGTAAAAGTAAACTAAATAATATATTTGGGCTTAAAATAAAAAAGCTGTTAGGAATTATAGTTTTGAAAGATATTTTGTAAAAGTAGACAAAGACTTTCATTTCTTCTATTTTATTTCTACTATTATTATTTAGTTTACATTTCTCTAAATATATTTGTTCTTTTTTTTCCAGGAATTAATAGATGCGCAAGATAAAGAATCTAGGAAGATGTCTATAAGTGTTGCTAGATGCTATCCATTAAAAAATAGATATCCAGATGTTATGCCATGTAAGATATTTTTTTATTTTTTTCCCATGATTAAGTAGACAAACTATTCTAATAACTGAGCACAGTAAATTCCGTTTTTTTCTTTGTATCTCAAATGACAAGAGGTAACTTGATTGTGTACCTAATTATTAATTTTAAAACAACTAAAATACTTGTAAGATCTAATTTTTACAATTATTAGAAAGAAAACTGAAATATTTTGTAAACTTAAACTAAAAAACTAGATAACATGATATAATTCTTATTTCTTTTTATATTATTTTCTTTTTTTGTTTTGTTATGAATAGACTTATTTCCTCAACTGTTTTTTTATTTAATTTAGATGACAGCAACAGAGTGAAGTTAACATCTGCAAAAGATGACTACATTAATGCTTCTTATTTTAAGGTTTGTTTTTAATATTATTTCTGAATGAAATAGTACATATTGGTAATCATTATGGTTGCTGTAAGTTATTTTGATGTTATGTTAGAAATAATATGCCTTTTGGCTGACCAGATGATTTTTACAGTAATTGTTATATGTATAATGTCAATTATTGTTTTGTAAGCCATTTTCATTTGTAAGAAATTCGTCCTTATACGTAAATAATAATAAGCGAAAGAAATAATTTTTTATTAGTTTTCTAAATTAAATTTTAAGGTGTAGGTATTTTAATATTATTATTATTCATCTTGTTTTTTTATTGATGATTTGAAAAATTATATCGATCATAGAACAAATCTGTTATCTATATTCAATTATAAACTTATTTAATATAGCTGTGTTATTTCGTTTTAATTGATTTCTCCCCTCCTGATACTATACAAAATTCGGGGACTCCTACTTTGCTTATAAAATATAATTTTATAGTATTTTCCTAAATAGCTAGATTAGTAATCATCAGAATTTTTAATGAATTCTATATTCATTTAGATTCAAGTATTTTTATTCTTATTTGTTCAAGTATTTTTATAATTTAAAAAAATTATATCGATCATAGGACAAAAACTGTTACCTATATTCAATTATAAACTTATTTAATTTAGTTGTGTGATTTTGTTTTAATTGATCCCCCCCCCCGATACTATACAAAATTCGAGGACTCCTACTTTGCTTATAAAATATAATTTTACAATATTTTCCTAAATAGCTAGATTAGTAATCATCAGAATTTTTAATAAATTCTATATTCATTTACATTCAAGTATTTTTAGTCTATTTGTGTTCTTAATTTAATGTACTTGAATGAATATTGTATTTTAGGATGTTAGCTCTGGAAGTCCTGTATTTGTAATAACACAAACCCCATTGCCATCCACATATAGTGATTTCTGGTTGATGATATGGGAACAACAAGTTGAAACAATGATCTGCCTCCTTTCTGATAATGAGGTATTTTTATATTTTCTTGATAGGCTAAAATTTTTTTAATGTTCATTGTTTTTCGTTATGTGAGTTTTTTTTTCGAGATTAACTTCTAAAGTTTAAAGTTATGATTTGAATATGTACTCTTTGTAGAGTAGAGCATTTCTAAAAGTGAATAATTTTGGAATCTTTTTTTATTATTGTTTCTTGCTTTGAAACTTAATTTTATTTATTATTCTAAAGTTATTACATAATTTTATAATTTTTGTGCTATGGTTTAAATTTTTTTTAAAAATCAAGTCTCATACAGTTCTGGTTAATTCCACTGACAACAGAAAGGCTCCTGTGTGTTTGCAGGCAGTGTCCCCTGATAAAGTGCTGTCTTGCAAACACACATTTTTATTTTCATTTTTTTAAGATTTTACATGTTTCTATTTCTAAATTATATAAAGCAAATTTGATTTTAGCTGCTTTAGGCTCTTTTCCAATTTGATTTAATGTTGTAATTTCTTATATGTTTACTTACCTTTAGTGTTTCAATTTGGCTTTTGTAAATTGAATTTATTTTTTGATTAGATGCATAGACTTATTCATTATATACTTTGTATCAAATTTTACTGAATGTTTTCAGAATTGAGTTATCAAAGATATTTTTGGTATTAATTGAAAATTGATGATGGTTTTTTTTTTCCTAGCTGAAAAATCATGTTTATTTTCCAAAAGAAAGAGGTCAAACTCTGAATTGTGGAATATTTGAAACTTCTCTTAATAGTTGCAAAGAAAAACATGGCTTTGTGGAACGGATGGTTAATATCACTCACATAAAGGTACGGAAAGTAATAGTCTTTAAAAACTGTTATAATTGCACCTTGTGTTAATTTTATTTAGTAGGTTTAAATTATTTATTGAATAATTTTAAAACAAATCTTGTAACTCAATTTTATTAAATAGATATTATCTTTAAATTTATGTTTCATTATAATATACTGTGTAATAAATAAAAAGACGAGTTTTAGAACATAGCATGCAAAATAATATTTTATAGCATAGTTTGCACAAAATATTAACATTTATTATACAATTTAAGTATTTGATTAAGATATACTGTTAAAAATATCAGTAAGATTATTTAAAATAGAAAGCTTATTATTTTTTCTTTTAGAAAATTTGAAATAAAGGAATTTATCACAAAAACTATAATAATAATAATAATAAAATTCCATACAAATAAGCTTGTTTTACATTGAAACTAGCTTTTCTCTTTACCAATGTTCTCTTACTTTTCCTTTTTTTTATAATTAATAAAATCTAATTTTGTTAGTATTTGTTTGAATGTTTTGTTAACTAACACTTGAACACAACTTTACAAGCGTGAAATTATTATATTATAATGGTTAGAAATAAAATTTAATTTAAAAAAAAGATTCTTTAAGACATGAAAGCATTTTCAAATGTTTAAAAAAAAAAATTTTTTTTTTAAAGGAAAATTGGTGGCCAAAATATTTTTTGAAACCAAGTAGAGATGTAATTGGAGAGTAACTAAACAAGGTTTTGTCCTATTGTCAGAATCGAAAAAAAGGTGCTGGGTATTGAGGGTTTTTTGGTTTAAAATAATAACTTGTTTTGCTGAATTGAGGGTTTCATTGCATTTACTTACAACTTACATCGGAAAAATAATCTGAAAATATTTGATTACTTCAGTTGGTTGCACAATTATTATTACTAAGTTCTTAATTATGATGTAAAAAACTTACCTTATTACTTAACACTTATAAATCTGTTTCTCAAATATTTGTTTTTACAATGATTATGTTATTAAAAAGTAAGTATAAAGTGATAAACATTCACAAATTTAAATATAAATATATTTTACAGAATCGTACATCTAGAGTTGTTGTTCATCTTCAATTTACAGAGTGGCCTGTTAGGTATGATGGCTCATAACTGTTATAATGTTATTTGAGAAATATTTTTTGAGTGTAATGTTTATTGGTGCTTTTCTGATTTTAGTGGTATTCCTAAGTCACCTGTTGCACTTTTGCAATTTATATCAGATGTTTTAAGTTATCAGAAACAGCAGAGAAATCTCATGAGGCCCGTTGTTGTCCATTGCAGGTATTTTGAAATAATTTACTCTTTTTAATTTCTCTTAGTTTCACTAAAGTAACTTATTTTTAATAAATTGAGTTGTATGTTTATTATAATTTTTATATTTAACACATTTCTATGGTAGATAATGGCTGTTTTGTTTGGTTTAAGACTGTATGCAGTATGCTCATCGTTAACGTCGTAAAATGCTCATTATTCGTTAAAAAGCGTCGTAAATTTTCACTCTCTTGCAAAAATAAAACAAAGCAATTTGTAAATGTATCTAAAATAAACAATTTTTGCATTTATAACATCCTGTTAGCAGAAACCCTGCAGCGTGGTAGTGGGCTCTGCATATGAACACAGTTCTAGCTACTTTTAATCTCAAATTAAAGAGAAAATAAAAAGAAGTAGGTTCCAGAAATTAAGAATTTCTGAGCTGCCTCAAAAATTTTAAAATCTGGTACTTAGATAATTGCAAACTAGCAAAAAGAGATTGATGTTTTCCTAAAATTTGAAATTTTTTCTCACTGAAATTTTTAAAATTCCTATTCAGTCCCTCTACAGCCTGTAACCATATGGTTATTTAGTAGCAAGCTATTTAGGACTGCATAGGAACTTTTGAAACTATTATTAAATAACATTCAAAATAAATTATTAAAAATTTTGGCCAATACGAATTTTTTATAAAAATTTTCTTTGCTATTAAATTTTTGATTTAGTCATCTTTTACAATAATAATCTCTTGTCTGATTCCATTGAAGTTGCTGACAAAATTGAATTTATGAAGATTGTGACTCTGAAAATTTTGCTACCATGAATAAAATTAATATAAGGGGCGAGTAAAACCTGCTTCTTATCAATCTTGATGATTTTACTAGTAGGACTGGTGTGGCAATGCAAAATTGTATAAAGTAAATGGGTTCGTAGCCTTTTTAAAAAGTGAAGGTACTTATTTTTGATTTATGTGTTTTAAAAGCTCTTTTGCTTTTAGGTGCTTTTTTTCTATTCAGTGTTTGTAAAAAGTGCTTAATTTTCTATCTTTTAAAAAAGAGATTTATTCGTTGCTGTATTGATTGTCGTTCTACATTACAAAAAATGCATGATAATGTAATGTCTTTGAAAATAGTTTTGAATTTCATTGGTTTTATGCTTATAAATTAAGATCTTTAAATGATAGAAAAAATTATTTTTATTACTGCACAGATCCTAATTATGATTTTTTTTTGTTGGAATACGATTAAAAATATCTTTTGATGCTTGAAAAGTACTTAAAAATTGTTCGTTTTTTGTTGAAAAATCTGGCTACGCACCCTGAGTAAATTAGTCTATTAAGGATTGATAATCATCTATAGCTGAAAGGCATAACTCACTACCATGTGTCTTCAACTCTATATTGATTATTATACATATCATTTTATATTTCTTTAAATTTAGTAGTTTTTGTGAATCTATCTAAATTTTTGTCATTGACTGCAAGGTATATTGTTTATATACATATGCCGAGAGAAACAAATTTTCACTAAACAGCATTCATGTATATTAAACATATCTGTTTATATAAAATAGGAAGAAAAGAAAGATGCTTTCTAACTTTAACTTTTAATTTTATTTAGCTCTGGTGTGAGTCGCAGCGGCTGTTTTTGCATAATTACTGCTCTAGTCAATGAAATGAGTGGGGGTCATGGCCCAAGAGACGTTGCTCAAGTTGTGACTATGGCTAGCCAACAGAGGAAGTTCCTTATACCTGATAAAGAGCATCTTAAATTCTGTTATGACACTGTTCTTTATTTTGCTCAAGATCTGCTCATGAAAAGTATGACATTATCATTATGATTTTTTTTTTGCGTATAAGTAATATTATTTGCTTATTTTAAGAATCCGGCTTGTGCGCCATTTTAATTTTTGTGTACATGCATATGATTTGAACAAATCACTCAAAACAGTTCAACAAATATAATTTTATTTAAAACGTGAAATCAAATTTGACAACCTCACATCACAAATGTCTAAGAAGAAGTACAGAAAATGAAATGTAGCTTCAAAATAATTATAAATGTAGAAATTATGGTGCACCCATTGAGCACTCTGCTTCCCAATCAAGAATTCCTTCTTGATTCACAAGTAACTCAACTAATTTAACTATTAATTGTTTGAAAAAGCCTTTTGCAGTTTTTACTGTAACATCTTAAACAATTTTGCCTACAGGCCGAGTAGCAGGTAAAAGATTGTCTTCTTTCTACAGTACTTAGTTACCTACAGAAAAAGAAGGTTGTCTTCACTGCTGAAGTGAATATAAATATTCAGTATGCCAACATTTCCCAAACCTATTTTTTAATGAGTTCCCGGCGTGTATGATAAATCATATAGTCTGAATTGTCTGATTTTTCATGGGGAAATGTTATCTTTTTCCTTTTATAAGAAATGAGGAATTAATACATCTAAATTATTTATATCATTGTCACTAAACTGGACTGAGATGTCTCCAATTTAAAACTGCTTCAATTTAAGGTAACAAAGTAAATTCCTCAAATGTTGAAGAATTTACTTATAACTCGGCACAAATGAAATATCACAGACTACCACTAAAATGGGAGGAATCATATGCCACTCAATCGAATTTTTCTTTAAAAAAAAAGAAGGAAATTTTCCTTGTTATTTACCTTAATAACAATTTTACTTATTTCATACAGTTTATGTTTTGCCCTTACAAAATTTATGGCATTATCACTGTAAATTAAATATGTCTATACATCAAATGTATAATATTTGTCCATAAATTTTCTCATTATCAGAAGAAATCAAAATTTCATGAATTCTGAAAAAAAGAAAACAAATCTCTCTGCTTAACACAACCAGTGCCAATTAAAGAATTTAATGAAACTTGAGTAGATGAATGGCATCAAACACTGCTTTAAATTTTGAAGTTGTGCTGTAGTGGACTCCATGATTAGGCAAATAAAATGATTTAGAATTGCCTGGAGAAAAATCCTCATTCTTCTCTTCAACCATATAACCTAATTTCAAATATTCACTCATAAATTTCATTCTTTGAATTTCAAATTTTGAATCCCTGAGAAATTTTCTTCCCATATTTAACATTCTTATTAACTGCTGGAGGTTTAGATTCACCTAATGAATCCGTAGATTTGATAAATAGTGATTTAACAACATAACGACCATTAGAATTAATAACATAATTTTCTTGAAAGTGAGTCTCACAAAACTCTTCAGATTCCAAAATCGCTTTAAAAAATTATGAATACATAAATTAAAATAGAAACTATGAGAATGAGACATTTTACAAAAAATTATACAACCAAATAAGGTATTTTGGGCTATAACTAGTTTATCATCAATTAAAATTTGTCTATATTGAATTAACTCAAACCCCTTATCACCCTATAATTATGCCAATAGTTTCAGCTTTAGCAAAATCAGAATCTGCTAACTTAAGAGATTTAGTAAAATCTAAATTTTTAAATAGCGAATTAGGAAATCATTTAGTAAATAACTTTTTTTTTCTTTAAAATAATTAACAGAAAAAACTTTAAAATTATTTAAAAATCTTTACTGGGATTTAAAATCTCAATCAAACATAATTGCTATTGTGCTTAATTAAATTGTCCTAGAAAGTTATAAGATTTTATCATTTAAATAAAATAGTTTTGAAATTAAAAATATTTATTTATTTTACTATTTATTATACTTGTGAAGAATCTTAAAATGAAAAGTAAGTTAGTATGTATATATATATTAAAAAATCGCTTATTAACATGTGTGTTGCGCTGTAATAGATTTTATGTCAAACATTAATATTATTAGCTAAAATATCCTTTTATTCACTTGCTGATTCTATAACTTTTTAAACTGAAGCAAATTGATTACTCTTGGAATAAGAACTTGACAAAAGGCACAAATTGAAATAAAAAAAATATATATTCTAAAACCCAAGGCAATTTAAAAATGGTATGCTATGATGATTAAGAGAAATGGTTAAAAAAAAAAATCAAAAATCGTAACATTGTTATTGCCAAAAATGCTTAATTTTAGTAATAGGTTCTAATTGAAAAAAAGAGCTATTTACTAGAAAGCAAATTTAAAAAATAAACGTTATGAGTATGTTTAGGAAAAACGTAAAAAATAACTATTATTGTGCTACTTCTAAAACATTATAAGAACTAGAAACAGGGGGACAGATAAGAGTTCAAAAACTTGAAAACTAGCTGCTTTCATAGATTGTTAGATTATTGGTTTATCCAATGGTTTGATTAAAATTATTTCTATAAAAAATTATATTTTTTTAATTTCACAATATGCGAAAAAAATTTTTTATCAAAGATTGTTGGATGCTGATACTAAAAATATTATTTGAAAGGAAAAATAATTTGTACGTATCGAATTAGATTCATGAAACTAGCCTCTTCCAAAAAAATTTTTTTAATTATTTTCTACTCGAGGAAATAAGATTTGTTATTTTACTTAAAACTAAATAAGCGATCAAACTATAATATTTTGAAAGCATAAGAGATTAAGAAAGAAGGAAATGGGGTCTTTCTGTACGAAATGTTTGGGCTATTTCTTACTCTTTCTCAAATGATTTTGTTAGAACTTTTTCAGAGATGCCAGGGTACAATACTTATGCTATGCATCAATAACATATTTACTTACCCAGCATTAACTCTTTACCAAATAAGTTTCAAAAATTCAGGATCAGTACACTCTTAAGCCACACCCCATTTTGTAAGGACTCTTCCACCAGCAAATTCTTTAGAACTATCCTATACTCTAGCTAATGAATTGTGAATTCAACAGTAGTATGATTTTGAAGTCATGAAGTTTACTGATCTTAAGTTGGAGAATGTTTCGACTAGACTAGACTAGATATGGGGTGATACGGAGTACCTGCCCGTGAAGTTCAAATGAATTTGAACCTCAAAGAAGAATTTCAACCGATTAAAGCTTAGTTTTGTTGAGTTCCTAGCCCGAAGGGCTATCTACTCATTCATCGAAAATAATTATAACATGATAGTATAGAGGGGGTAAGGGAGATACTCAAGCAGTGTTTTCACTACAGCGCGAGAATCTCACATATTTTTTTCTTTTCTCGCAATAAAAAATTATTAATGCGAGAAGTTCGCGTACTTTTTTAATCAATTTCAAAATCCATGAATTTTGGAAAAAAATTCGTCTTTTGCCATTTTGAATAAAATCCGTTTCACTTTTCTTCCTTGATGTTTCATTATTTTGAACATCGGTCCTTGTTATCTAGCTTCCCTATTTATCAGTATTGTTCAGAACCGGTGCGAACAGCAGAACACCCCCTCCCCGAACCACGGAGCCCCTTTCAGAACACATTTCTGTGCAACCACGTGTTCACCGTAGGTAAGGTTTCTTCATGTAAGACGTTTACATTTTCTGTGCATGAATGTAAGATGGACAAATACCTTGTTAAGGCGACATCTTCTACTCCGTAACGGACAAATGAAAATGAAACAAATGTCTGTAGAAACGGTCAAAACGAAACAAATACAGATATTTTTCAGCCAAATAAATATAATAGCTGATAAAAAAGTAGATATAGAACATTTTCCATATGATGATGCAGCAAAAATATTCAATTAGAAAATGTTAAAAATTTATTATAATTAAAGAAATGATTTTTTTCCAAGTCTATTCGTGTTTTTTTAACTTTTTGAAATCTCACCCTGTTTTTGAGAAAGGGTGAGAAATTCTCTCCCATTTTTTTTCTGTAATGAAAACACTGTCAAGCGAGCAAAATAACGAAATATTAAAATTACTGTTTTACAACATCAATTTGCAGTCAAATGACAATAGAAAAAGGAATAGCTTCTTATTAGAACTTTAAAAAATAAGAATGAGTAACCTTTTAGTCACATTTTCTGATAAATTAATCATCTTTCTCACCTTTTTCAAAGTTTTAATTTGTTCCTCCCTCTGCTTTCCGAGGTCTTCCAGACATGGCAAAATTATCTTATTCTATTGCTCCAGATGACCTGTATTTATCTGTGGGTGCTTATAGAGCCTATATAACTCAAAATTGCATCTAGTTTGCAAATAGATCTAGGCCAAGAGGGATCTGAGGAGTTTCTTTCAAAAATATTCAGGGTACACTGAATGTCTGCATTATGAGTCCAAATTTTACATGCATGGAAGAAAACTGACAAAACAATTGTTATAATTTTTGTTAATTAATGTAATTTTATTTTCAGGAGGGATATTAACGAGCAGAGCTTCTTTCGACAATAAATTACCTGCGAGTGGTAACACCACATCACACGTACGCCACCCGTCGGAAGATTTCATTCTTGGAGGTGGAGGCCTTGCTAAACTGCAATCTGGTATTGAAAATATGACAGTTTCAGCTGATGAAAACGATTCTAAAGATTCAGCAGCTGATGAGACCTCATCAGCACCGATTTCAAACAACGAAGTGGAAGGAAATGGTGATGGCGCTCCTATTCCTCCCACTGTAGATGTCGCTTTGTGTAACACCCTACCAGACCCACCCGAGGTGGAACACAATGAAAATGGCGATGCAAACTCATCGAATAAAACAGAAGAACTCAAGACTCTTCCGTCTATTACCAGCTTATTAGATCCATCGAATTTCACACTGGATAGTGCAGGCTCACCCGGTAAAAGAAAAATAACGAAGGAAAACTTTGCGAGCTCGAAGGGGAGCTTGTCCACTTCAAGCTCCGATAGTGCTGATCCACTGAGCCAGTTAGATCCTCTGTGGTCATTGAAAAAATAATAATATTCAATTAGGTTCTATTTAACTATCCAAAAAGTGTCTTACTGTAAAGTATTCAATTTGCTGCGGAATGAGCGATATCGTGAGAGTGGATGTAAATATTTTGATACACTTTGTATTATAAATCTATATTTGTGAAGTTAAGATTGTAAAATACTTTCATTATTTGTATTTATTCTATGTCTGGAACATAGTTGGGATGCGTTCTTATTTCCTATTATCGAATAGTTATGCTGAATTAAATGTAAGTTTAGATTGCATCGCGGTAGACTGTTTAGTTTCAATTGTTTTCTTTACCAACACGAACTGATGAGCTTTTTTAGATTCATTTTCAGATTTAAAAGAAAGCTATGTATTCAATAGTTTTTGAAAGAATTTGTGAAAGAATAAATAGTAATTGTTATTTTTCCTTAAAAAATTTTTTGTGGATAAAATAATTATTGATATGATAAATTTCAAGCCTATTTATTATTTTGGTATGTACATTTGTAAAATATTAAAAAAAAATATTTTTCCTTTTTTTCCAAAAATTTAAAAAAAATGCTCTTTAAGGAAGTTTTTTAAAAATTCTTAATACTTTAAAATGTATGAGTAATATGATGTGTGGTAACAAATCGGGAGACTCTGAAAATGTTATAATGAGCGACTGATTTGCTTTAAGTATGTAAGAACACACTGTAAACATAAAAACCTTTAGTTTTTAAACTGAAAATAAGTATATATTTTTCAAAAGTAATGCCCTTTGTCTAAAAGTTTAGAAAATGTTTATGTGTGGAAAAAATTTTTTTTTCAATTATAAAACTAAATATTCTTATGTTTAATAACTTTATACAAAAACTCACAATAAAGTCTATCATTCTTGGTAAAACTTTTGAAAATGTCCAATTCGCCACCACAAATTTGTATACATATCGTTTCTTCTTCAAAGAAATTATATTGTGCCCATAAATATTGAAACCTCACTTTGCTACTTGCAAAGTGAGGTTTCGAACCTTGGTAAAACTTTTGAAAATGTCCAATTCGTCACCACAAATTTGTATACATATCGTTTCTTCTTCAAAGAAATTATATTGTGCCCATGAATATCGAAACCTCACTTTGCTATTTTTATAAAAGCGGCTTTTTTTCCCCCCTCTATATTTAAATTATGGTTGTAAATTTTGAGGCAAATTATAACCATAAATTATGAAGCAGCAAGGAAAATTTTTTTGATAACATACTCTAGTTATAGGGCAGAAAAGAATTGTTTTTTTTTTTTTTAAATAACTCAGTTAAGGAGTTCAATATTTTCATCACTTGTTAGGAATACCTTATCAATCTTGGAATTTTTTTTTTCTTTTAAAAATTATTCAATAACTCAATATAGTACATGTGATATTATTGCTAAACATTTTAACAGTAATATTTTCTAGTTTTAAACTATTATATTTTTTCTGACTTAATTCCAGTTTGGGCTTTTGTAACTATTCTTGAGTTTTTTAATAAAATATGGTTCATTATTTGTTCACTTTACTTGCTAATGTTCTTTGTTCACTTCAATTTGAATTTTTTCCCTTTATTTTGAATATTTTTTATGTGAAAAATATTTCTCAAGAACAGAGCTAAACATTTACCTAACTCTTTTATAATGTAAACTCGTTGGTACATATAATCTTAGCAAATTTTAGCACTTTAATTGTTTTGATGTATACAATAAGGTTAAACTGACTAATGCTATTTAAAGCACAACATTGCTTTTAACTTTCTAAAATTACTGGGTTTTAGTGAACTTAAAATTAATTTCTCAGCTTTCATAAATTTTTTAAAAACTTTTTTGTTTTAAATAGCTTGAAAGTAGAACAAAAAGAAGTGAAAAGTAATGACAAGTAGAATAATAAGATTATTCGACTATCCTTTATTATTTATTTTACGAGAAAGATATATTTTAATGTGCTTCTTGAATTTAATGTATCCATTTTCTAAATTGTTTATATACTATGGAAATCATATCTGAAATGTTTTCTCACCTTATTCTATCAAAAGCTATTCTCATTTCCTAACTGATAACTTTATAAAAAATAATAAAAAAATATATATATTTTGCTTTTTTATTATAAATTCTTTTGCTGTAATTCTCATTAATTTTAATTCGATAAATAAATTGGAAAGATTTTTTCTTCGAAACTAGGGATGTAATGAATATTTAGCCACTCTTCCTTATTTGGCCCTTCTGCTGAATATTCAGTTGGCCAGCTATGTTTCGCAAAAATATTTTTTGACAAAGTTTTTTTTTTCCTTTTCGAATTTGAATAGATTTATAAAGAATAATCTAAAATAATATTTTTTGCTATACGTTATTAGAAATAGTTTTTACACTTATTTCTTAAGTTCTAAAATATATAAATTCATGTTCTGAAAGATAAATGGAAAAGCGAAATTTGAAGAGTTGAAATTAAATTACTTTATACTAAATCAGTTTTATATTTATGATTTTTTTAAAAAAAAACTATATTCTGGCAAGTCAATTTCATAGTTTTTCAATACTTTTTATTTCAATAATTGAATTTTTATTTTTTATTATTTTTAGATTATACCACAGCATTTTATCAGAGCGTTTCTAATAGACTTTATTTATTTTCAATTTTTTTGTGTATGGTTAGAGAGATAACTGAATCACAGAAAACTGTGATTTTCAGCATTAGAGTTAAATTTTAAGAACTTAGAATAATTTTTTTTTCTGCTTCTCTTTTGTTTTTCATTAACTTTCCTTTTTATCTGTGTTTTTATAGTCACTCAGCTTATTTTAGAGCATTTTTAATGAACTCTCATTTATACTTACTTTTTTCTTAAAAATTTTTTTCTTCTCGTTTTTACAACTAAGTTTTTATAGCTGTCAGTCTGGTTTTTAGTTACCTTAAATATTTTTAATGGCTATTATAGTTTTTTCCCTCCATTACCCCATGCTAATAATATAACTAAGTTTTGATCATTTTTCAACAATTCGAAGTATGTTATATTAAAATTGAAATATTGTTAGATAAAAAAATATTTATTATTTTTTGGAAAAAAACTTTTGCTGTTCGTCCGATTTTTTTGATGCCATATTTGGTATTTGGCCAAATTATTATTCGCTACATCTCTATTCAAAACAATGAACAATTTCTTTCGTTCCATTTAAGAAAACCAGTTTTTTATTATTAGGAAAGGATATGGAGAATAAAAGTGACAGCGCATGTATGTTTCTTTTTTTTCTTTCTAAAAACTAAAAAGCTTTTTCAGTTAATATTATTTTCTCTAACTTCCCTACCTTATATTAATAGTAATAGTAAACACTAAACATTTATTTATTTATGTACGTAAATAAATCAGAAATCTGTTTGACATCCTCAGCAGTGTATTCAATCTTAGAAAAACTACTATTAGTTTTTTGGCTATGTTTTACTTCCCTGTCCAAGTTTTGTCGATTTAGTTTTATATTGAAAGTTTTATTTGATTTGAAAATTTGTGATTTTATTATTCAAAATAACTAAAACACGAGTAAAAAATATTACATCCATTTTATGACTAAATATTTTATGAAAACTAAAATTTATATTTATGCTTCCTTTCCTCCTACTGCTGTATTTTCTTTTGAAGTATTAGTAATATTTAAGTGAAATGAATTCAATTAGTAAACAATTTGAAGCGAAATAAATATTGTATTGATAATTTGTCAAAACAATTGTAAATAGTTGCTGTATAATTAATTACTAATTATTTTAATTAACATATTTAAGTATGCCTAAATTTTATGTGTTTAATTGCATAAAACAGTATTTACATAGATTTTATTTTCTCTTACTTTTTGTTGTATTGTTTATTTTTGTGAAAAATGATGCTAACAATTAATATGCTCGGAAAACCAGAACTTCAAAACTTATTTAAGTTTTATAAATTTAACGAACATGCATATTTATTATTTGCAAATTATTTTTAAAACAGTATATATCTTAGATTAGCATCATGAGTTAAGTTTTGACTATTTTCTATAATGTTGATGTCTAAGATTTATGCATTTCACAAAGTTTAGTTTTAAATTTTCTTAAACGTATAAAATAGTGAACCCACAGAAACGTTAGTTTGATGTTTTTAAAATATGAATAACTACTTATGGCTACTAAATAAAATGTTAGATTTAATTTGCTGAATTTCATTTTGAAGCAATGATGTGTATAAATTTTATCTATTTATTTATTATTACAAAACTTTTGATTTTAAATAATGCATTTTAAATTTACTTAGTCAAACCTTCATTCAAATGCTTTCATTGAAAATTTTTATTAACAAATTATCATTATTCTTTTAAAAATTTATTAATACAACTTCATAAATTTATACAATGCCTATATACTTAGTTTATTGATTGTTCCATTAATGTACAACTATACTTTTAAATAACTAAAAATTAAATTTAATTCTATGAAATAAATTCTGCTATGAAATATCCATTAAATTTTCTTAATATGTTGATCTCATTATATAATACATTTTTCCAATTTGTAAGTGAAACTATCTCATTTTAGTAATTTTTGTAATTTAGAGACAAACCCTTATTTCCTTGAATTTGTAATTGGACGCAAAACAATATTCAGACCCGGGAAAACTTGAAATTGATAGGGAAATGAGGGAGTAGCTCCAGGGAATAGTGAGAGAAAAAAAAAAAACTCCCCCCCCCTCTTTTTTCTGTTTACATTACAAGTCTATTACATTTATTTCTTTTAAAAGTACTGTAGTTCAGTTGAATTTTTCCATGTTTTCCTTTTGTGATAGTTTAGTTCTTGTAAAATTCAATATTTGATATAACAAATTAAAAAAAAAAAACATTAATTTTTTTCACAGTGTATAGACAAAATATGATCTTGAATTATGGTGAAATTTTACTGAAATACCTAAAACAGTTGGGTTATTTTATTTACTGAATTATCTTATTGTTAATCTTTTTATTTTTTTACAATTGCTGAAATTATTTTATTATTTGAAGAAGAAAAAATAGTGAAGTATTATAACTATACATGTTTTCGTTTCACATCTTTATATTGCCATTAAATGTTCTCTTTTTACTATCAAAAGCAAAAGTCTGCAATGGTGTGAAAAATATTTAACAGCATTGCATAGTTTATGGGACCAATAGTGTAACATTGGAACAATTCTTCATATTATGACCTTTATTTCAACTAGAAATTGTAATTTTATGCTGAAAATTATCTCTTGTTTATTGAAAATTTTATGCAGTGATATTTTATTATATTTATTATATATTTTATGTGTGTTTCTGTGCTGTGATTGTTAGTTTTTCTCTTTCTCCACATGTTATTAATATCTGATAAATGATATGGCAATTAATGAATGTGAATGCTTCTTGAAAGGTGTTGCCATTTTTTCTTAAAATAAAATAAAAACAAAGCTTCATTCTGTGATTTGATGTTAAGATATGTATAACTATATACAAATAAATACTGGTTGTAGTGTATAATATCATTCCTTCACTAAGATGTAATGTTTCCTGCTTGCGTAAATGTTATGATCCAGGTTGGTTAGTTTTCGATAGTTTTAACCATGCATAATGCCATCGTTATGCATAGCGGATTTCACAGTTCCTTTTAAACCACCTGTCTTTGGTAATTCTCATCAGGTTTTATAGTGTTGTTAGTTTTTGGAAGATCGAGTTTAGGAATTGGGATTTGACTTAAATCAGTCCGAAGCAATAGACTTGTTGGTAATCTGAAGCGACTGACTCTATTGAGTTAGTAATTAAGTTATGGTTGAGCCCAGGTAGCTTTATGGCTCCCTTGTACACCTAAAAATATAAGAATTTCTATAAACTTAATTCATTTGTATTTATTGAATCTATTTAATTTTTCAGTGGTAACTGCGACCATTCCAAATAATTGGTATTTAAAACGACAATATTTATTGCATTCCCCTTCAATTGTAAACTAAAAGAAATATGATAGAAAAAGTTGTTAATTGTAATATTTTTTTTATTATAAAATTTTGCTTTATATCAGTCACCCCACCCCTTTTTACAATTTTGGGCATAAGTGGGAGCCTTGCTGGTATTTCGATTGGGATCACCTTTGGTCATTTCCCGCTCAAGAAAGTATCTGTAATCTTAGTAATGATAAGGTATAACGTGATATTTGAGATTGTGGAGGGGGAAAAAATCGGAGATAAAATAATTTAATATGCTAGAGTTGGAATACTTTTGAGTCTTGGATCACCATAGGTAATTTTCCCTCTTTGGGAGTATCTATGATAGTTAAGATAAACGGGTAGGAAATTGATTGTAATACTTGAAAGTGTTCTGAGGGATGAAATAATTGGGTTGTATTCTTTTACGTCAATGACCATCTCATTTTTGAGGATTTCATTAACCCTTTCCACTAGAGAGGTGACTTTCAGTCACTACTGTCACCTGTAAATTACCCACCTTTCTAATTGTGAAATTTGTTTCATCTTATCGATTAGTTACCACTTCATTCAGTGATCTTCGGGTATTATAAGGTAAGTTTGGAAGAAAAAAAATCTTTCAAAATGTTAGTAGTTGTGTCCATTTTTTTTTTAACTGTTGAAAGGACAACGAGTGCAAAAGCATGAAGAGGCCTTTTTTTTTCTTTTTGCTTTGCCATAATATGAGGCACTTAATTTCTTTGTATATTCACTAACTGTCTTAATTTTTATGTCATTTTTAATAGCGTTATTAGGCAGATCGTAAGGTCCACCAGTGATGCTCGTAAGAAATTTATTTTGTGTAACTTCAAGTTTTTTTTATATTTGTGATTGCTTTATGTAACCCCAGGCTGAGTTGGCTTATGTTGTGATCGGTCTTATACACATTGGGTTAAGTGTCCTTTTGAGGTTTAATGGTAACGGAGATGTTGAGTTTAGGATTGGCCTGAGATAACTGAACGCCGCCTGGGCTTTATTAATTACTTTTTTAATTTGCAGGTTCCATGTTAGTGTGTAGTTAAAAAAATTTCAATAAGCTGGATGTTGGTAGAAGCTCGGTATTTGGCGCGATGCGCCTCTAACCGATTCATCTGTTCTAGTTGATCATGTACTTACAAGTCATGAAGTTTACTTAAGAGATCTTAAGTAAACTTCATGACTTGTGAAAAGAAGTCATGAAGATCTTAAGTAAACTTCATGACTTGTTTCTTGAAGATCTTAAGCTGGGGAAAAATTTCATTAATAAATAAACAGTAATGAATTGAGTTCCTATCACTTTTTGGATTTTTAGTTGCATGTGGCGTCCCTGTATAATGTTATAGAAACTTATATCTACTACCCTACCAGCTTTTAATTAAAATAAACGTTATGACAACAACAAAAAAATTAAAACGTTTTTATAACTTCTGGACGGTTGATCGGATTTCCATTCTATAAAGAGTTTTGGATGTATCTCCAAGAAATCTCTTAAAATATGTAATATAATGGCAAAAAAAATGATTTTTTTTCCTGAAGAAACATATCTGTTTTTTATTGCATTCGATCTAGGGAGCAAAAATACGCCCCAAAACAAAATTTCATAGTCTTCTACCAATTAGGAGCGTTTTACAAGGACAAATGAACATATGGCATTGGTAGAAACAAATTTACTCAAAGCATCAATCGCGTTGTTTTTAAGATCTTCATTGCGTAAACTTATTGATTGGTACAGTGAAGTGAATATCACCCCAAATTTATAAAATAAATAGTGATGGTAAGATTTTTTAAAGTTATTCATTACATACACCTATTAACTCAAGCGGTGAAGTTAACAAAAGGTGTATTGATGTAAACTTTTCTTTCCTCAAACAGTAGAAAGAAAAAAAAAAGTTTTTTACCTGTCTTTTTACTCAAGGCCCTGTGCGAAACATTAAGGCATTTTATCAAGGTTAATAAACGTCGTGTTTTGCTTAAGTATATATTAAACATATGATTTTTTTAATATTTCAATCAGATTTTTAAGTGTATTTCTCGTTTGACGATCAATTATTTAGTTTTTTTTTTTTCAAACTAAGAACATTAATAAATTCCAAAGATACAGGACCAACTTGTCGAAGCAAATAAAACGTAAAATAATTAAGAATAGAAACAAAAAAAAATTTTTTTTTTTCAAAAATAAATTATTCTTGGCAGAAAAAGTCTTTTTTTTTTGTATTTGCAAGTGGATATTTTAATTAGATATTTAATAAAATTTATGAATGAGGAATTTTCTCATATGAACTATATATCCAAGATTTAGAAAATGTTAAGAGTAACTTGTAATAAAACTATTAATCATTTCTGAATTTATGTCTGCGCCAAATTTCACGTGCCCAGGGCTGTCACCCAGCACGCCCACCCCTAGTAATATTCAGTAATAAATAATTTATTGGAATAGGCGATATACGATGGTATAAAAGAAGGGCAAATACAGGAAGTACTTTTGCTGAAAGTGTTGTTTCGCCAAGAAATATTCTTCAGTTCAACGAAACAGATATCAAATAAAATCCACTCCCACCTAAGAATATTTTTTTTATAATTTTACTTTAAATACAGTTCCCAGGAACTTGGGAGTTCCTGAGTTCGAATCATGTCTATCGCACGTATATAATTGCGTATTTATTAAATAATTTACATCTATGAAAATTTTGTGATAAGTATTCTCATCTCTAAATATTCTTACCTTCCGCGTATAGTAAAAGTAGGTATTGCACAGAAGGCTTAAAATATAAAACCTATCTCATCGTCATCGTACGTGGACGGAAGGAGAGAAAGCATTTCTTCGCTTGCCTTCCACGCTCAGTCAGTAACGCAGACCGCAGAAGGCTTAAATTCTTGGCTCTGAGCCAAAAATAATGACACTGGCCTATTAATTTTATTATTATTTAAAAATTTTTAATATAGCTATAAACTGGTAGTTATATGCTATCGAAATTTTAAGTTTTATTTTGGCTATTCAGTGAAACTTGATAACTTTCCTATTTTTTAAGAGACTTGTGTCCATTTGTTTTTATCGATGACAATACAAGGAAAACACAATAGCCTATGGTGACGGTTTTGAATTCACTACTAATTCCAGAACTTTCATGAAATAATGATATTTCATAGTTCGTTGGAAGTGCCAAAACAAGGGAGAATTTTCAAAATGTTCAGGATTATATTAAATTTTAACAGTTATAATCTTGTGAACATCATCATATTTTTGAATATAAAATATTCACGATGCTCATGGTTTAATTTATCATGACATTTACCATACGCAACGCAAGCTGTTCGTACCGCAGAGTAAAGCGTGGAAGAGAAAGTAGGCGTTACTGTCTAATGTAAGCTGACTTTTCGAACGATTAACTTGAAATGTGACAACTTATACATAAACTAAGGTAAACAGCGTTTAAGAGCACAAAAATATTTATAATGCAGATTAGTTTGTATTTTAGCACAAAGGTCGCCCACCTGTGTATTTAACTTATACATAAGTTGGGAGTTAGAAACAGAGGATGCAATCAAGATAAAGCTATTTATAGAATTATATTTAGCATGAAATATTATTTTATAAATATGTAGTTCTTAAAAAAAAAAGACGGCTGGATCACCGATGAATAATTTAGTTCTGCATACCTTGAAAGCACTACTACGCCCTCTACATACTACGCCATCAAAGCAATTTACTGTGTTTTCCTTGGATTGTCATTCATAAAACCTAATGTATGATGTTTTTTTTTTTTTAAAACATTACTAAAAATTTCATTTAGACATCTACCAGTATCTATTTGAAATTTTATAACGTTTTCTAAACGTTTGAATTGGTTAATTATTTTAAACGGAATCATTGTTGCGTGTTTTGACATTTTAAAAGAGCCTTCTGTTCTGTGTGCAACTGATGAACTGGTTGAGCGTGGAAGGCAAGGGGCATAGAATTGTAATTAGTGATGTGCCAATCGATTCATTTAAATGAATCGATTCTTTAGAATCAATTCACTAAAATGAACGGTTATATGAATCGATTCTTTGATTCTTTTTTTAATGGTCGTTATAATGGAAGAGTCTTTATAAAAGGTGGTCGTACAAATTAGTTTAGACTGTTTTAGTATTTGAATTAGTTGATCTAGGTCAGGGGCTCTCAATATTTTTCTGCCATGGAACTCTAAATAATTAACGTTCTTTCGGCGGAACACCTGATAAAAGTACTATCTCGTGTAGCCGCTGTAACCTTTCCANAAGGTAAACAACGTTTAAGAGCACAAAAATATTTATAAATGCTGACAGCTGTTTCGGATGCTCAAAGGGCTTAGATGATGAAGGCTGCCCTTTGAGCATCCGAAACAGCTGTCTGCATTTATAAATATTTTTGTGCTCTTAAACGTTGTTTACCTTAGTTTGTATTTTAGCACAAAGGTCGCCCACTTGTGTATTTAACTTATACATAAGTTGGGAGTTAGAAACAGAGGATGCAATCAAGATAAAGCTATTTATGGAATTATATTTAGCATGAAATATTATTTTATATTTATGTAGTTCTTAAAAAAAAAAAGACGGCTGGTTCACCGATGAATAATTTAGTTCTGCATACCTTCAAAGCACTACTACGCCATCAAAGCAATTTACTGTGTTTTTCTTGGATTGCCATTCATAAAACCTAATGCATGATGTTTTTTTTTTTTTTAAAACATTACTGAAAATTTTATTTTGACATCTACCAGTATTTAACTATTTGAAATTTTATAATGTTTTCTAAACGTTTGACGTTATTTTATTCAGAATCATTATTCATTGTTTCGACATTTTAAATGAGCCTTCTGTGTGCAACTGAACTGGTTGGGCGTGGAAGGCAAGGGACATAGAATTGTAATTTAAATTTGATATTACTACAACTGGGGAAGACTATCCTCGACTCGAATGGATTAAGAGTTGGCAGGTATTTAATACTATAATGACTATTTGGTCTCGGGAGCCCAGCTAAACCGAACAGAATCTATAATGAGATTGAAGGTAACGCCTACTTTCTGCTAAAAGCATATGTTAGTACAGGATGAGCCAGTCAAACCTGCATTTTTGAAATGACTGACAAAAATAAACGGATGGATATTTCGAAATTTTATTGTTACTATCTTAATCTACATTAAAAAGCATTTAAGAAACAACATTCACTGTTAAAAAATAAAGCCAGTAAGATGGTGTCTGTCCTAATCGAGACATTCTTGTAGGCGANCCTTCATACAGGGTGAGCCAGTCAAACCTGCATTTTTGAAATGACTAAAAAATAAACGGATGGATATTTCTAAATTTTATTGTTACTATCTTAATCTACAGTAAAAAGCATTTAAGAAACAACATTCACTGTTAAAAAATAAAGCCAGTAAGATGGTGTCTTTCCAGATCGAGACATTCTTGTAGGCGATTTTTGAAACTGCCCATCACATCACGGAGCATACGCTGAGGAGTTCTCTCGATCACCAATTGCTTCCAAGTTTTTCACCCACAATTTGATTGAATTAACAGACGGCACTGGTCTATTTCGATTAATTTGAAAATTGGTTCGGAAACAAAGCTGAGCGGCTGCACAACTACCATTTTGGTAAAACGCTTTCACAGCGAACGAACGTTGTTGTTTAGAACACTGCTCCTACTTCGCACCTTCTACGCTTCGTCAGTTGCGCAGAAGGCTCTAATAATGAAATGTGAACCTTCATGTGTTTTCGAACCATTCAGTTTAAGTAAGCTTTTAGAAAATATTATAAAATTTCAAATAGTTAAGTACTGGTAGATGTAAAAATACAATTTTCAGTAATGTTTCTTAAAGAAAAGAAAAAAAAAACCCATCATGCATTAGGTTTTATGACTGACAATGCAAGGAAAACACAGTAAATTGCTTTGATGGCGTAGAATTCACTCTGATTGCCAGAACTTTAATAAAGTTACGATATTTCATTGCATCCTTTTAGTTGTAAGTGCCTAAATAAAGGTAAATTTTCAAAATACTCTATATTTTCACATGATTTTAACTTTCTGTATATATTATTATTTGAAAATTAAATTTTATTGCTAATTATTTGAAAATTAAATTTTATTGCTACTATAATAACGTTACAATAATGCGTTATTTGTAAAAATTTAAGTATCACTGAAACTTTAGGGTTTCATTTATTTTTATATCTGATATTAAAATAATTCTTTTGTTACTTCAATATATATTCCAAGAATTAAGTAAAGTCAAATATTAGTCATTGAAATTTATTAATAACTAATAACTTATTATTACATTGAATATTACGTGTAATTATGCTAATTAATCCAATTAATTAATTCTATGTTGTTGTCGTATGCTTGTTAAGGTAAAGGGGAGCGATTAATCCTGTTTTCCAGTGGCTCCATCTATGGCCAAGATTTCAACTTCTGCCACACTCATACGTCACGCCCGTATATAAGCCGGACCCATTCATGCATCCATTCATTCATCCACAGATCGTAGTTTTGATCTGAATCAGACAACGATCAATCTCCAATTCAGTAACCCCAGAGGTGTTGATTTGAGAGGTATTGATTATTTCTATAAACCCTATTTATACCCATCAATTAAAAACCTAATTATATCAATTTATTATAATTGTATTAATTAAATGTTAATTATATCGATTCATTGAAACAAAAATAGTATACTCTTCAATGATTAATCGAAATATATTGTATAAAATATAGATTAAATTAATATCGATTTTATCGCTTTTTGCAGGTAGCAGAAGTAACAGTGACAGAGATGTAGCAGTTTTGCCCACCTCTTCCTAACCCAATTAGGCCTTCGTTGCCTCAATCACACGCTTTTTTCAACGTTTTCTATCTACAGTGACATATCTCCAATTTTTAATTTTTTTAAATAATTTTATTTCTTTAGAATCAAATTTGAATTTTTTTCTAACAAAACTGATCTTCCTGTAGCTTGTGATCTATCAAGTTTATCGAACGGTAAAATTTCGGTGAGATTTTCTTTCGTGAGATTCAAAATTTTTCCGAAATTCTCCAAACACAGCCCACCCACCTATTGCTATGGATGATTTTGGATATTATTTGTAGTTGAATTTAAAGCTTGTGTAAAGCAAAGAGGTACGACGATTCATCGTTCAAAGAGGTTCATCGATGTTTCTAACATCGTTATCCCCTGCACTGAATCAAAGATAGTCATAGTTATACTAACCATGCTTTCTTTAAAGTAAAATGTTCAGAAAATAATGTTTTTGAGTAAATAAATTCTCTTGTTTAATATTAGGTAAATACATTTTGATACAAAAAATTTTAATTTTGGTAAACATTATTTACAATTCATTGCCAAAAATTTACAAGAAAACAATGCTAATGACAAGAAATATTTTTGAGAAGAAGAAGAGCATGAAATGGTATTGTTTTTACATAAGTCATGGTTTGCCAGGCAGTAAATATATTAATGAATGATTAGTATATTTCATTGCATTTAAATTTTATTTCGTATAGAATTCATTAATTCGTGCTTAACTGGTTACGAAATCAATGATGGGTAACATATAATCAAAAGTAATTTGTATTTCAACATTTTGACCTACATTAGTTTGTCACCGTGTTCGATCGACTTAGTATGTCATAATAAATAAAAAAGCGAGAAAAGTTCACATTTCAAAAATCTTAACGGTTAAATTGTTTTTTTTTTTTTTTTTAAATTGTGGGCATCTGCATGGGATTCCACTTTAGAATCATGAAAAATATGTAGGTTGCAGGAGAGCATGTATACAATATACATAAGTAAAAGTAATCGGCGAACTTGAAATAGCCGAAAAGTTTTCGACCGAAATTAAGCATAGCAGTTAAATTGGGGTGTGGGAGTGTCTGTGGTATTTCATATCAACTACCTTCCTCGCCCCCTGCTTCGTTAGTAGAGAAACTAGAAGTAGAAGAGGACAAGAAAGTTACTTAAATATTTCTATTTGCAGAGCATCTGATTTAACACAAAGAATAACGAGAAAGTGCTTTTAATCTTATAAAATTTTATTTAATATCTATAGCGGTAACTTAAAAAATTTAAATCTTTTAATAAATTTTATCTATAAATGCGCCATTTAGCTTATAATTATAGAAAAAATATTTTCAATGTTTTCTACATTGTATGTAANAAAAAAAAAAAAAAAAAAAAAAAAAAAAAAAAAAAAAAAAAAAAAAAAAAAGAAGCTTCCTATGAAACAGAATTCTGAAAAAGTCGTACATTTAAAATTCGATTTCTCAGCAACTGTTCGATCGAATTCGCTCAAATTTGTTATTTTCTCATTTAAAATTATATTCTTAAAAATGTCAAAAATTCTGTAACTTAATGTTTTTTGACTTTTATTAAATAATAGAAGAAAAAGCGATATATACTTATTTAAAGTTATCTTTTGCATGGAATAATTTTTGGATAAACGAATTTTATAGCTTTGTGCAGAAATTTTTCGATTTGTTTAAAAGGTTTTCGTAATATTGCGAAATATGCAAAAGTAAAATTAACATTAGGGGGTCCAAACTTTGATCCCCTTTCTTGACTAAACTATTGGGACCCTGTTTCCCAGATTACCCATATATTTTGGTGTTCTGAAATCGGAATTTCACAACTAAAAAAATATCATCTGCACTAATTAATTAGCATATTTGAAGTCACCCCTCCAGAACCATTATGACAGAGATACCAGCTGCTCCAGATTTGCGAAAATATTTTAGAAAACGGTAGAGAACTGCAAACTGAAACCTGCAGATTTTTCGGTTTGTTTTGCCGATTTCTTAAAAGGCGTAATAAAGGCCTTTCGTTTACTGAGTAATAGCCTTGTTGGACTCTAACTGATTCATAGGATCTGACAAGACTGAAAGCGATAAAATAAGTGAAGATCAAAAATTATTTAACCCTTTCGCGCCGACTGTCATAAATACGTACCAGCATAAAACCGTATCAACCAGGGTAAAAAGATAAAACTGGTAATCAAAGTAATTCTTTAGCAGTTTATTTGTGGCCGGAGTTATAACTGTTTGATTTATTTAATTCACCATTCCTTTGTTCAAAATAAAACTATTTAGTTAGACTTTGAATGAACATTGATTATATATATGATTAAAGTAACAATAAACAAAGTAAGTAAAAGTGAAAGCAAAGTAAGTCTGTCAAATTAGCAACGACTACACTTTAGTTACCGTTTTTTATTTAATTGCATCCTGATTCTGATTTTGTAAGAATGCTTTTATGAATCACCCGTCCCCAAGGGGTTAAGGAAGTCAATTTTTTTTTTTTTTTTGAGCACCGTGCACTAAACACTTGAGAATGGAAGAGAGACAAATTCCAAAAAGAAAGCTGGCTCTAGTTAAGAGAACATTTGTAAAACGAACCTCGTTAAAAGAACTGCAACGACTGAGCAGGTTCTACTAATTAAACCCAAAGATGAACGCAGGGGTGAAAGCGAGACGGAAAAGAGGAAAGGCTGGTAGTAAAACCATTTCAGTTATAGCTAGTTTTGGGGAGGAGTTTACTTATTCTTTTTCTACATTTTTCAACAATATCCACTTTATCTTGGAAAAGAAGCAGTTTTATATATATGCCAGAAGTATAAAAGAAATCTTGAAAGTTACAGATATTTCATTTTTTCGAAAAAAATGCTGGAATGAAATGTTTTACGTACCAGGTTTTTCTCTTTTCCGTCTTGGTATATAAGGGCTTTCACCCATGCTACAGTTAGAGCATTCAAAAAGTCTTTGATAGATCAAAAAGTACTTGCTACTTATAATTCTAGATCTAATCAGAAGTAACTAAATCATTGTGGTATCTGAGAATCTTTTAATTCACCCAGATAACTGAAAATGCTGAAACCGGTTAACGCAACTTCAAAACCTCCTTTAGTAATATAATACTAATGTTCTTATAATTATAACTCAATGTTCATTTTACTACCATGATTAAAATCATCCTCAGAAATGTCAAAAGTTGGCAGATATGACGTCATCACCACTGTCAATCGCTGAGTGTTCATTCTTTACTCTAGTAGCTCTTTACTTTTCTTTTTTATCTGATATATATACTCGATTATCAGGTCCTAATAGTAGGCTATTGTATGCTTGTAAGGGCTTCGAGCAGAAAGTAGGCGTTACTTCCTATTGTACGTAAAATGACCGAACGCTCTGGAATCTTGAGAACAGTTCACGAATTTCATTTATTGTGCTTAAAAACTTTCACAACCTTTGAGACCAGAAAGTGGTCCTTAATTTTGACAGGTGGCCTCAAATCTCCTCGAACTTCTCCAGAAACATGTACATTTTTCATGTATATATATGCAGTTAATATAAAAAAAATAAATCATGAAATGTGTGTGCTTCTTAAACTAAATAATTTCGTTACAGAGAAAAAAAAAAAAAACACCATTCTGAAACAAACAGATGACCACGCCATGCTTGCCTTAAAATGAATTCAGCAGAAAATAAATGAATTTTAATAATCATGTACTTATTCCATTTACATGTGCTCCACAGCAGAACATTATATGATGGTTCAAAACTGCTTAGTAATGAAATCAAGTAAGATGGTTGTGCACCTATTAATAAATAGTTAGTTAATTAATTAATATATATTAAATTAATATTTTCCTTAAATGTATGAGTGTCCTCCAAATTACAAAATTTTTCGAGAACGCTCCTGTGATTTGTCCTAAAATAATGGTTAATAAATCTGCACTCAAATCATACATAATTTCGTGTAAGGCATTGTCTAAAACCGTGAATTAATAACTGCTTCGTATGAGATTGCACAATGATGATAGAGAGCTTTGCGTTACGTTTTGGTTTCCCGCTAATACCAACGCAAACGCTAATTAAACTTCACAGCGCATGCACGAACATTACAGTAAAAAAATAACGTATGCCTTTAAATACAGCTTTTGCATAGCGTTTATCAAAACTTTAACCTTAACGCTATTTCTCAAACGCAACACACTTTTATGAATGTGTTGATTTGATTGCGTGTGTGCAATTTTTTTAGTGTTTTTGACACCTTTTTTGTTTATTTTATTTTATTTTTTTTCTTCTTCATTTTCATTGTTTTTTTAATTTTCATTATACTTTATAGAATATAAGTAATTTGTTGGAATCGGCACTTTACAATTATATAAAAGGAGGGTTAATAGAGAGGAAGTGTTTTTACTGAAAGTACTACCGCTTCCGCAAGAAATGTACTTTAGATCGACGAAATAGGGCAGAGTGGATTTTATTTGATATCGAAGAATATTTTTTAAAATTTTACTATTTCTACAGTTATAACAGGAGTTCATTTTTTTAAATATTCTACTAGTAGGACTGGTGAATAATATTAGAATAAAATAATAAGAAACGTAGGCTTTCATAAAATAATGCTTATTAACATGTTGTGTATGACTTTATGTTTAAAAAGTCTTTATGTTTAACATTAATAGTTAAAATATCCTTTTATTCACTGCTAAAGCGGATTAGTCTTGGAATAGAACTTGATAATAGGAAGTAATTGAAATTGAAAAAGATAGCTGTATGCTGAAAAACAAAGTATTTAGAAATGGTATACTAGTTCGATTAAGAAGGGGAAAAATAGCCTTATTATTGCTATCGCCACTAATGCTTCATTAGTTTTAGTAATAGGTTCTAATCTAAAAAAAAAAAAAACTATTTACTGGAGAGCAGATTTAAGGGATAAATGGTGCAAATTAGTTTAGGAAAAACGTATAAAATCGCTATCTTATTATTGTACTACTTCTGAAGCATTATAAAAACTGGTAACAGATACGAGATCAAAAAATTAGTTAATTCGTTTTTTAAATTGTAGATCAATTAAAAAATAAGAAATCTTGAAAGTTACAGATATTTCATTTTTTCGAAAAAAATGCTGGAATGAAATGTTTTACGTACCAGGTTTTTCTCTTTTCCGTCTTGGTATATAAGGGCTTTCACCCATGCTACAGTTAGAGCATTCAAAAAGTCTTTGATAGATCAAAAAGTACTTGCTACTTATAATTCTAGATCTAATCAGAAGTAACTAAATCATTGTGGTATCTGAGAATCTTTTAATTCACCCAGATAACTGAAAATGCTGAAACCGGTTAACGCAACTTCAAAACCTCCTTTAGTAATATAATACTAATGTTCTTATAATTATAACTCAATGTTCATTTTACTACCATGATTAAAATCATCCTCAGAAATGTCAAAAGTTGGCAGATATGACGTCATCACCACTGTCAATCGCTGAGTGTTCATTCTTTACTCTAGTAGCTCTTTACTTTTCTTTTTTATCTGATATATATACTCGATTATCAGGTCCTAATAGTAGGCTATTGTATGCTTGTAAGGGCTTCGAGCAGAAAGTAGGCGTTACTTCCTATTGTACGTAAAATGACCGAACGCTCTGGAATCTTGAGAACAGTTCACGAATTTCATTTATTGTGCTTAAAAACTTTCACAACCTTTGAGACCAGAAAGTGGTCCTTAATTTTGACAGGTGGCCTCAAATCTCCTCGAACTTCTCCAGAAACATGTACATTTTTCATGTATATATATGCAGTTAATATAAAAAAAATAAATCATGAAATGTGTGTGCTTCTTAAACTAAATAATTTCGTTACAGAGAAAAAAAAAAAAAACACCATTCNATTTCAGTTATAGCTAGTTTTGGGGAGGAGTTTACTTATTCTTTTTTTTAATTTTTCAACAATATCTACTTTATCTTGGAAAAGAAGCAGTTTTATATAAATGCTAGAATTATAAAAGAAATCTTGATAGTTACAGATATTTCATTTTTTTCGAAAAAAATGCTGGAATGAAATGTTTTACGTACCAAGTTTTTCTCTTTTCCGTCTTGCTATATAAGGGCTTTCTCCCATGGTTTCTCATCGTGTTTGACGTAGTTAGTATGCATACCTGCCAACTTTCACTCTTTCCGAGAATGGATTTTCACAGTGGTTGTAATACAATTAACGAAAAACAATCTGACTCAAATATATATTTATTTTTTGATCCCATTGAAATTCGCTTGCGCAAGAATTATTATACTTTTATATATTTCTTTTAATTATTTATATGGAGTGGTGGTCAGACTCATCTATAATTATCATTATTATAGTTAATTGGAATAACCTGAGTATTGCTACCACTTTAAATATGAAAATAAAATCTTCCGGAAAATCCGGAAGAGTTGGCAGTTATGAGTATGTCGTAATAAATGAAAAAAAGCGAGATAGTTTAATTTTTTTTTTTTAAAATTGTGGGCATTTGCATGGGATTCCACTTTAGAATCATGAAAAATATGTATAAACATATGTATGTTGCAGAGCATGTATACATAAGTAAAAGTAATCGGCCAACTTGAAATAGGCAAAAGTTTTCGACTGAAATTAAGCATGCATAGCAGTTAAATTGGGTAGTAAATCAATTACCGAAAATCAACCTTACTCAAAAAAAAAAAAAATTTATATTTTGCCTAGGTTAAAAATTGCTTTCGAAAAGATTACTTTGCTTTTATATATTTGTTGTAATTATTTAAACGTAGTGGTGATCAAACTCATTTATAATTATTATTATAATTTAAAAATTTTAATGACATGAATGAGTTTCGGTACCACTTTAATTATTTTAAATACAAAATTAAAATCTTCTGGAAAAACCGGAAGAGTTGCAGAGATGCCAACTTGCTCCGGACAGCAAATATATATTTTAAAGTGGTAGTTTATCAATTGTGATTCTTGATTTAATAAATTCAAATTAGTATATTGTTATCCACCACTATTTCTAAATAATTCGTTGGTTTATATAATTCACCACTTTTTAGAACCGGTGTCATGCTGTATATTGTAAAATGCAAGCAAAAATCGTCAAATAATTGCAAAATTTGCTATGTAGTTGTTTACCGTTTATTTAATTATTTTTGCGTGTCCGGAGCAGTTGGCAGATATGGTGAAGGGAGGGTCTGTGTTATTTCATATCTACTACCTTCCTCGCTCTCTGCTTAGTTAGTAAAGAAAGTAAACTAGAAGAGGACAAGATAGTTAATTAAATATTTTTATATGCAGAACATCTGATTTATCACAGAGATGCAGTTCTTAGACTTAGACTAATTTCTGACACGGAGTACCTGTCCGCTAAGCGGACACTCCACTCCTTCAACTGAGATAGTGCCCGTGGGCGCCTGTGGTACTGTCTTTAGCAGAAAATGTTTTTTTATATTATAAAATTTTATTTAATATCTATAGCGGTAATTTTAAAACTTTCAATCTTTTAATAAATTTTTATCTCTAAATGTGCCATTTAGCTTATAATTATAGAAAAAATATTTTCAATGTCTTCTACATTGTATGTAAGAGACAAAAAAAAAGGAAGCTTTCTATGAAATAGAATTCTGAAGAAGTTGTACATTTAAAATTCGATTTCTCAGCAACTGTTCGATCGAATTCGCTCAAATAATTTATTTTCTCATTTAAAATTATATTCTTAAAAATTTCAAAAATTCTGTAACTTAATGTTTTTCGATTTTTATTAAATAATAAAAGAAAAAGCAATATATACTTATTTAAAGTTATTTTTTGCATGGAATTATTTCTGGATAAACGAATTTTATAGCTTTGTGCAGAAATTTTTCGATTTGTTTAAAAGGATTTCGCAATATTGCGAAATATGCGAAAGTAAAATTAACATTAGGGGGTCCAAACTTTGATCCCCTTTCTTGTCCAAACTATAGGGACCATGTTTACCAGATCCTGACCAAACTATTGGGACCATGTTTCCCAGATTACTAATATATTTTGGTGTTCTGAAATCTGAATTTCACAATTTAAAAAATATCATCTGCCCTAATTAATTAGCATATTTGAAGTCACCCCTCCAGAACCATTATGACAGAAATACCAACTGCTCCAGTTTTGCGAAAATATTTTAAAAAACGTTAGAGAACTGCAAACTGAAACCTGCAGATTTGTCGGTTTGTTTTGCCGATTTCTTAAAAGGCCTAGTAAACTTAGACTTGTTCTGTTTACTGAGTACCAGCCTTGTTGGACTCTAACTGATTCATAGGATCTGACAAGACTGAAAGCGATAAAATAAGTGAAGACCAAAAATTATTTAAGGAAGTCCATTTTTTAAATTTTTTTTTTAGCACCGTGAACTTTAACACTTGAGAATGGAAGAGAGGCAAATTCCAAAAAGAGAGCTGTCTCTAGTTAAGAGAACATTTGTAAAACGAACCTCGTTAAAAGAACTGCAACGACTGAGCATGTTCTACTAATTAAACCCAAAGATGAACGGATTACATCGTATAAAACTAAAAATGAGATTGTCCAGAATGTCAATGTCAAGAATATAAGCTCCTCCCCTTATTTTTCATTATACAAAAAGATACGTACTCAAGTAGTGGTGGTGAAGCAATACCTTTTAGGCGAAGTGAGTTTAACACAACTTCAAAAACTCCTTTAGTAATATAATACTATGTATGTTCTTATAATTATAACTCAATGTTCATTTTACCACCATGATTAAAATCATTCTCAGAAATATCAAAATTTGGCAGATATAACTTCATCAACACTGTCAATCGCTGAGTGTTCATTCTTTACTCTAGTAGCTTTTTACTTTTCTTTTTTATCTGATATATTTACTCGATTATCAGGTCCTATAGTAGGCTATTGTATGCTTCCGGGAAAAGTTAAATGTCCTTATTCCCTATATTAGTCCCTGGTATGCTTGTAAGGGCTTCGAGCAGAAAGTAGGCGTTACTTCTTATTGTACCTAAAATGACTGAACGTTCTGGAATCTTCATTTATTGTGCTTAAAAACTTTCACTACTTTAGAGACCAGAAAGTGGTCCTAAATTTTGACAGGTGGCCTCAAATTTCCTCGAACTTCTCCAAAAACTAAAACATGTAATTTTTTATGTATGCAGAAAATAAATAAATTTCAATAATCATGTACTTATTCCATTTACATGTGTTCCACAGCAGAACATTATATGATGTTTCAAAACTGCTTAGTAATGAAATCAAGTAAGATGAAGATGGTTGTGCACCTATTAATAATTATTTAGTTTATTAATTAATATATATTAAATTAATATTCTCCTTAAATGTATGAGTGTCCTCCAAATTACAAAATTTTTCGAGAGCGCTCCTATGATTTGTCCTCAAATAATGGTTAATAAATCTGCACTCAAATCATACATAATTTCGTGTAAGGCATTGTCTAAAACCGTGAATTAATAACTGCTTCGTATGAGATTGCATAATGATAATAGAGAGCTTTGCGTTACGTTTTGGTTTCCCGCTAATACCAACGCAAACGCTAATTAAACTTCACAGCGCATGCACGAACATTACAGTAAAAAAATAACGTATGCCTTTAAATACAGCTTTTGCATAGCGTTTATCAAAACTTTAACCTTAACGCTATTTCTCAAACGCAACACACTTTTATGAATGTGTTGATTTGATTGCGTGTGTGCAATTTTTTTAGTGTTTTTGACACCTTTTTTGTTTATTTTATTTTATTTTTTTTCTTCTTCATTTTCATTGTTTTTTTAATTTTCATTATACTTTATAGAATATAAGTAATTTGTTGGAATCGGCACTTTACAATTATATAAAAGGAGGGTTAATAGAGAGGAAGTGTTTTTACTGAAAGTACTACCGCTTCCGCAAGAAATGTACTTTAGATCGACGAAATAGGGCAGAGTGGATTTTATTTGATATCGAAGAATATTTTTTAAAATTTTACTATTTCTACAGTTATAACAGGAGTTCATTTTTTTAAATATTCTACTAGTAGGACTGGTGAATAATATTAGAATAAAATAATAAGAAACGTAGGCTTTCATAAAATAATGCTTATTAACATGTTGTGTATGACTTTATGTTTAAAAAGTCTTTATGTTTAACATTAATAGTTAAAATATCCTTTTATTCACTGCTAAAGCGGATTAGTCTTGGAATAGAACTTGATAATAGGAAGTAATTGAAATTGAAAAAGATAGCTGTATGCTGAAAAACAAAGTATTTAGAAATGGTATACTAGTTCGATTAAGAAGGGGAAAAATAGCCTTATTATTGCTATCGCCACTAATGCTTCATTAGTTTTAGTAATAGGTTCTAATCTAAAAAAAAAAAAAACTATTTACTGGAGAGCAGATTTAAGGGATAAATGGTGCAAATTAGTTTAGGAAAAACGTATAAAATCGCTATCTTATTATTGTACTACTTCTGAAGCATTATAAAAACTGGTAACAGATACGAGATCAAAAAATTAGTTAATTCGTTTTTTAAATTGTAGATCAATTAAAAAAAAGTTTTTTTTTAATTGTTAATTTACTCAAATTTGAATAAAGGAGCGAGATGAAAAATTTTGTAGAATTTTTCACAATCAAAATTTTTTTAATTATTTTGTTAGAACTTTTTTCAAAGATCCCAGGGTACTATGCTATCAATTACCAACAGATTACTTATCAAGCAATCCTTATTGAGATCAATACTAAATAATTATCCAAAATCCGGGGTTCGCTAGTTCGAAAGCTTCGCCCCATTTTGTAAGGACTCTTTCACCAGCTATAATTCAATACTATATCTTCCAGCTAATAAATTGCGAATTCAACAGTACTATAATTTTACTCGTGTCGAGTTACTACACTGCACATCGGAAGTTATTAATGATTCCACTTACATTAAATGCAGAATTAATTTGGGACAAAATTTTCGATACTAATGTGGCCGAATCAGTTGGGACGTAAGGAGTATTATTTTTGAGTAACTCTTTCTTGTCCTCCTGTATCTATGCATGGCATGATGAGAGAAGACAAGAAATATTTAAAATTTGAGTTTTGATCGTAATCGGAATTAATCAGACAAATTGTTGAGCAAAGATTTTAATAGTATAAAATTCAATTTAATAATTATAGTGGTAGAACTTAATATTCTATATTTTAATATTTTTTTCCTTGGATGTGCCATTTCATTTAGGTTATGACAATATATATAAAATATTTTGAACAATGCCTACCAGTCGGAAAAAAAACTCCGCTAGCCAATAGTCTAAATTATTGTTAAAATTTATTTTTGAACTTTTTTTTTTCAAGTTGTTTAATAATTTTGAAACGATATATTTTAGTCAGCTGTAATTTATTGAATTTTTGTAAAAACCGATGAATTCAAAATTGAAACATATGTAGTATCTCTTAAAAGTGATACTACAAAATTCTAAGAAAGACAATTTGCAAACAACCCTTTTTTTTTTTTTTTTTTTAAACTTATAATAAATTTTAAGCAGGCTTCAAAATTGCGTTTACCAGCTTGTCAATAATGCAAATGAATGTGGCATAGGCGGAATGCTGATATCATTCCAACAATTTTGCCGTTGGTCACGAAATTCTTACAACTTAAATGCAAACATTTTTTGTTAGTATTTTTATGTAACTAATGTTTCTGAAAATATTTATAAAACCTTTATTTTAACTTTAAGATAATTCTATAATATGATTAGCCATCACACATAATTAAACTTAGAATGATGTAGCTACTCAATAGATCTAATTTTTTTCTTTTTTCTGTTTAAAATACATGAAGAGGTATAAAAAAATATTTCTGACTCTACATAAAATTAACTATGATTTAAAATATATAATCAGAGTGTAAAATTAAGTACAGTATATGTTTAAATTTGAAATCGGTGGATGGTGCTAAAATTTTTATTTCAAAAGTTTCCTCATGCAGACAGAGCATAGCGTGGAAGTGTTATTGTGATGCATTAAATAATTTTTAAGCCACTGGATATTGCGTAACGGAAACAATCAATACAATATGTTTGATTTCAATATTTTTGTTGAAATAAATATTTAACTTTGCAGAGTCAATCATATGATCTCGATTAATATCTAAAACTTTAGTTGAAATATACTTAAAATAATATGAAAACTAAATAAAAATCAAAGGTTTATTAATAACAGCAGCATGAAACTAGTATTTCATGAAACTTAGGTTAAAATTAAACAAAAATTATTATTATTAACAAATTAATGCAATACGAGAGCTGTTGGATAAGTTTGTGCAAATTTATAAAGTAGTGCAATTTAAACTGACATCAGAGTTTATCTGGTTTCTAAAGACTGATTAAAAATTCACCTTTTAAATAAATAACTAAAAAGAGAGAGATTTTTTATACTGAGGGAGTTTAAATTCACTGCCCTTAATTTATGCTTTTTGTATCCTTGTCAATGAACAAAAAGTTAAGTTACGTGAATGACTGCAAATTGACTTTCAAGGGAGAGAAAAACAAAATCCATAGCAAATTCTGTCAAATTACTCGAGTAAAGGACCAGATTAAATTCCTTGAAACCAGTTTGATTGTCCGGCGGAACTTAAAGAAGTTTGTAAATTCTACTTTCAGATCCTACCTTTACCTCATACAACCAAACTGGTTTCAATACTTTTACTTAAGCCTTGGTCAATAACATTTAGATCAGTAATTTCGGAGCACTTTATAATATTTAATTAAAAAACAAAGACAAAGAAAGGATGTTCCGCGAAGACCACCCCAAATAGGTAATTTTAAAAATGAAATTTAAAACTAATACTTAAGCAAGTAAGAAAAAACTGTGTAGAAAAACTACCAAAAATGGCGAGAGTAAAAGCATCTAAACCTGTTTGATTGTCAGTAGAAATAGAAAATGAAAGGCGATTAATAGAAACAAATTTTTAATAAATAACCTAACTGTTTTTGAGGTTTTGAATTTCGTTTTCCTCCCTAGGGACTCTTACATTTTGATATCGATTATGAATCTTCACCACTTAATTATTAATTTACGATCCCTAGTGCGTGCTTTGTTATTGCAGATTTGAAAAGTACTCTAAAGATATATATATATAGATCATATAATGGGTGGTCGTTACACAACACCCTATACAACACTCTTCGTAAACACTATTACATAATAAAATAACATAACATTAAAATGAGTGTTTACAAAGAGTTTTGAATTACTGGTATATTTTATTTGTTTTGTGAAAAAAAGTGTACGTATACGTAAAGAAATTAATTGGTAGCAAAATTGTAAATAAAGTAGATAAAAATGCATACTTTTGGTTATTCCAAATAAAACTTATAGACTAAAGAAGGAAAAAATACTTGAGCAACAAAATCAAATAATAAGATAAAATATATGAAAATAAAATTTTAAAAAATCATAATAAAACCAAAAGAAAAAAAAAACATTGCTTTAATTTGATAGTTATATTTTCATAGCAATTTAATAAAACCTGCAATGAATGACAATATACAATATGCTAGTTATTTCTTAAATGCATTAATTTCTAAAATCAGAATAATTTTTTCAAAAATCTGTCCTTTAGTTATTGCTTTCTAATATTCTTTTCAATATTTTATCAAATATTGCTTTTGTTGACTATATTTTTAATAACTTGATTTGTTACATTAAATCTTAATTAAATTTCGACAAATCTTAAATTTCAATAAATATTAAATTTAAACAACCAATCAAAAATGTCATAACATTTTTTTTAATTGAAGTTTAATTTTTTGCAAATTATCGAAAAATAAGAGTAATATAATGCTTTCGTAAAATTAATAAAAAAAATTATTGTTTGTTGTTTTAAAGCAATGTTTCACGTTTTAAACATGTTAATATTTTATCAATTTCGAAGGAGTGAAATAAATAATTAAAATTAAAAACATTAAAAAATTTACAGGCTATATTTTGTACAAAAAATGATTTAAATAGTTTTAAAATATAATTAAATAAAGTTCCAAATATAACTTTTCGCTTTATTTTAATTTTCCTACTTATGTACTCAAATACAAATAATTTCCTAACTGCCTGCTTACGATAAAAGATTCTAATGTAAAAAGATTCTTAACTCTTTACTATATTCGATAAGAATAATCCTAGGAAATGTTTTAATTATGCGGTGAAAAGTAATGCTTACTTTCGATTCGCAAATAGTTTAAGCTTTAGAATAAAATTTCACTTTTCTAAAATTTGATGAAACTGAAAAGATTTCAGCTTTTAAAATTACGATTATTCGTGAAGGAAGAATTCACAATTCAATTAAAATGAGATCGAAGGTAACGTCTACTTTCTACTAAAAGCTTTTCAGTTGCTAACAGCATATGTTAGTATTAATACAATGTTAAACGGCTTGCGAAGTGAATAAAATTGAAGTTTTATAAAATCTGTTTGTTATATGTTGTTGCAATTTTATAAACTTATTCAATTTGAGAATTCTAGATCTGTTACTTTCGACTAGAACGATTTGAAAAAGTATTAGCCTTCTCCGGATGTAAGGTCACTAAGGTATTTGTACGGAATCAGAATAGTAAAAAATAAAAAGCTGTAACATACCTGGAAATTCATCCGGATTTTCCGGAAGATTTTATTTTCATAATCAAAGTGGTAGCAATACACATATTATTCCAATTAACTTTTTGAATTATAATGATAATTATAAATGAGTTTGACCACCACTACATATAAATAATTACAGTAAATATATAAGAGCGTGATAATCCTTGCATAAGCGAAATTTAACGGAATCAAAATATAAATATATTTTTGAGTCAGATTGTTTTTCGTTTATTGTTTTACAACCACTCTGAAAATCCATTCTCGGAAAGAGTGAAAGTTGGCAGGTATGCGGTAGTGTAAATTTGGGTATAGCTAATTTGACAGAGTTATGTTTGATTTCACTGCAATTCTAAATAATCCTTCCTTGTTAAAAGTGTAGCCATAGAATTTTTAATTCGAACTAAGTAGTGGTGAATTAAATAAAGCAAACTAGATCAGTCCCGCACAGAAATAAACTGGCATAAATAGTTGGCTACCAGTTTTATCCCTTTTACCCTGATTATCGACACGCTGAGAATGCATATATGACTCGCCCGTCTCTTAATGAGAGATAGTAACGCCTACTTTTTACCCATTTATTAAATTAAAATTTTGTATTCATAAAATTGAACAAAATCTAATAAGTATAAGTTGTTTAAATTTTAAGGAAAATGGGAGCACTTTTAGAATAGTTGTGCATTATTTAAGACTTTCATAAAAAATGTTTTTTTTTGCAATATAGTATTAGAAGAGAAGTAATGACATATACTTAGAATATTTCATTAACTACTCAAAGTTTAATCTTGGAAATCAAAGAGTAATGAAAAAGCGCGTAAACAAAATAAAATTTTCTTATACGAAAATTTACAGTAAGTCATTAAAATTTATTAATTATGAGAATTTTAAAAAAATTCTAGGTCTTCGGGAACAGCTGCAAATTGCTCCATTATAGAGTATTTATTTTCGCTTTTTATTAGCGGCGGAGTTATTAGTCATACTCATCTTTCTTTTTTCTTTACAAAAACCGTCAAGGTACTATCTGAAGTACGAAAAACACCTCAGACAGAAGGAGAGAGTTAGTTGCGTAGTAGGATTCTATAACAGTAGTAGTAGAAATAGTAGAAAAGTTTAAGTATTTGTTATATTTTAGAAAATATTATAAAATTTCAAATAGTTAAATACTGGTAGATATAAAAATAAAATTTTCAACATTGTTCCTTTTTTTTTTTTTTTTTTAAATAAAATTAAAAAAAAAAGCTTCCTGCATTAGGTTTTATGAATGACAATACAAGGAAAATACTGTAAATTGCTTTGATAGAGTAGGATTCACTCTGATAGCCAGAACTTTAATAACGTTACGATATTTCATTGTATCCTTTTGGTTTTAAGCGTCTAAATAATGGTAAATTTTCAAAATGCTTTATATTTTCATATGATTTTAACCTTCTTGATATTATTTATTTGAAAATTAAATTTTATTACTATAATAACGTTACAATAATGCGTTCTTAGTAAAAGTTTTTGTATCGCTAAAATTCTAGGGTTTCATTTAATTTTATATCTCATATTAAACAAATTCTTTTGTTATTTTCATATATTCCAAGAATTAAATAAAGTCAAATATTAGTCATTGAAATTCATTAATAACTTATTATTATATTAAATATAACGGGTAATTATGCTAATTAATCCCATTAATTAATTCTATAAATCCTATTTATATCCTTAGTTAAAAAGCTAGTCATATCAGCTTAATTATAATTGTATGGATTAAACGTTAATTATATCGATTGAATGAAACGAAAATTCTGTACTCTTTTAGAATACTCTCAGAATACGATAGTAGTAGTATTTTGACCTACATTAGTTTGTCACCGTGTTCGACCTACTAAGTATGTCACCTTGTAAATTTTCGCGAGCATTTCCGTTATTAATATGAAGGAGGGGACAGGGACTCCTTAATAAACTCCAGTCTCATAGCATATTTTTATGTCATTTAGTATTTATTTTCATAATTGATTGAGCATTATTGACTTCAATAATATTTCCCTGATTTTTTAAGCTCTCTGAAACGAACTGAGTACCATTTCTTTATTAATCTTGTCTTTTGACTCATAACTGTTGATTATAAATTCTGATTAAAGAGTGAATCCATAATTTGAAGAAAAATCTGATCGAAATTTGACTGACTTCTTCAAGAGTCTCCAGTTCAGAAGAAGGTGTACCTAAGCTGTAGTGGAGAAGAGTGTTTGACTCGCCATCAAAAACTCCTTTAGTATTATAATAGCTCTGTATGTTATAATTAAAACCTAACCCCTTGGGGACGGGTGATTCAGAAAAGCATTCAAACAAAATTAGAATGTAACTAAATAAAAAACTTAAACTTAAATGTTGTCGTTGCTAATTTGACGGACTACATTAAACAATCGGATATAGCGTAACGTAAACAATCAATACACTACGTTTGATTTCAATATTTTTGTTGAAATAAATATTTAACTTCGTACAGTCAATCATATGATCTCGATTAATATCTAACACTTTAGTTGAAATATACTTAAAATAATATGAAAACTAAATGAAAATCAAAGACATATTTAAAACTGCCGCATATAACTAGTATTTCATGAAACTTTGGTTAAAATTAAATGAAAATTATTATTATTGACAAATTAACGTAATACCAGAGCTGTTGGATAAGTTTGTGCAAATTTACAAGGTGGTGCATTTTACACAGACATCAGAGTTTATCCGGATTCTAAAGACTGATTATAAATTCACCTTTTAAATAAATAAATAAATAACAAAAAAGAGAGAAATTTTTTATACGAAAGGAGTTTAAATTCACTGTCTGGATTTATGCGTTTTGTATCCTTGTCAATCAACAAAAAGTTTACACGTGAATGACTGCGAATCGAGTTTTAAGAGAGAGGAAAACAAAATCCATATTAAATTCTGTCAAATTACTCGAGTAAAGGACCGGATAAAAATCCTTAAAACCAGTTTGATTGTCTGGTGGAACTTGAAGTTTATAAATTCTACTTTCAGATCCTACCTGTTACCTCTTACAACCAAACTGGTTTCAATGCTTTTACTTAAGCCTTGGTCAATAATATTTAGATCAGTAATTTCGGAACNCAAAAAAAAAAAAAAAAAAAGGAAAAAAAAAAGAGGATATTCCGCAAAGACCACCCTATGTAGATACTTGTAAAAATGAAGTATAAAACTAATATTTAAGTAAGTAAAAAATAAGTAAAAAAATAAATAAAAACTGTGTAGAAAAATGACTGAAAATGGCAGGAGTAAAAACATCTAAACCTGTTTGATTGTAGGTAGAAATAGAAGAATGAAAGGCGATTAATAGAAACAAATTTTTAACAAATAATCCAACTGTTTTTGAGGTTTTTAATTCCGTTTTCCCCTCATGTGACTCTTACATTTTGATATCGATTCCGATTCTTTATCTCTTAATTATTAATTTACGATCCCTAATTTGTGTGCTTTGTTATTGCTGTTTTGAAAAGTTCTCTAAAGATATATATAATGGGTGGTCGTTACACAACACCCTGTACAACAGTCTTCGTAAACACTATTACATAATAAAATAGCACAACAATAAAATGAGAGTTCACAAAAAGTTTTGAGTTGCAGGTATATTTTATTAGTTTTGTGGGGGAAAAAAGTGCACGCATAAGTAAAATAAATTAATTGTTAGCAATATTTTATGTAAAGTAAGTAAAAATGTGTACTTTTGGTTCTTTTAAATGAAGCTTATAAATACAATGACTAAAGAAAGAAAAATATTTAAGCAACAAAATCAAAAAAGAAAATAAAGTATTTGAAACCAAAATTTAAAAAAAATTATTAAACCAAAAGAAGAAAATTATTGCTTTAATTTGATAGTTATATTTTTATTCCAATTTAATAAAACCTGCAGTTAATGATGAAAAAACCCATAGATAAACTAGTTATTTCTGAAATTCATTAATTTTTAAAAATCAGAAGAAATTTTGAATAAAAATTTGTCCTTCCCTTATTGTTTTTTATTATTCTTTTCAATATTCTATTAAATTGCTTTTGTTGACTATATATTTTATCACTTTTGATTTGTTACAATAAATTTTAATTAAATTTCAACAAATCTTAAATTTAAACAAACAATCAAAAATGACATAACATTTTTTTGAATTAAAGTTTTTTTTTTGTAAATTATTGAAAAATAAATGTCATATATTTATTTTGTAAAATGAATGAAAAATTATTAATTGTTGTTTTAAAAAATGTTTAACGTTTTAAACTTGTTAATATTTATCAATTTAAAAAGGATGAGAAAGTAATTAGAATTAAAAACATTGAACAATTTATAAGTTAGATTTTGAAAAAAAAATTATTTTAAATAGTTTTAAAATATAATTAAATAAATTTGCAAATTTAACTTTCCGCTTTATTTTCATTTTCTTATTCATGTACTCAAATACAAATAATTTCCTCTCTGTATCGCAATGCATTCACACGTTAAATTTCAAAACTGTAGTAGATAAATATTGTATAGCAATTAATGCAAAGGCGCTGTAGTTAACGCACAAAAAAGTTTTAATAATAATAGAAATTTAAAAGAAAGTAATGAAATAAACTTTGAAGATCCTCTTAAACAAAAACTCAATTTTATTCTGCTAACAAAGCTGGTGTTCGATGTCAAATTCTTAGAGTTGTAAAAATCCCATTTTCAACATTTTAGTTATTCATTTATTTTTGTTTATAGTTGGAGATAGTACTAATACTAATTGTCAACAATGTAAAATATAAATATACATTTCTAATATATAAAGAAGTGTATTTTTTCTTTGAAATATCTAATTTATACATAAAAGTATATTATGAAAACAAAAGAATAGTAATTACCTTGGACGATTTGAATTATGATTGTAGTCAGAAAGACGAAATCTTTCAGTTTATTAAAGAATTAGATGTTCTTTTAAGAACTTTCCAGCATGTTTTTCTGTGCGTAAATTTAATTGTGGAAGTTCACAGATTGTATTTCAGTCTTTTTCACATCAAAGAAACTATCGTTTCTAATCACACAAAAAATATATAAAAATAAAATAAAAATTCACTTTGCACTCATCTTTCCCATCTTTGTTTTGATTCTCATGACAACAACAGAACCAAACGTAAAACTGTTCTCATCGGATGAGTCGTATGAGTGTACGGCTCAGTGATTGGTCGATTCAGGCATGGCGACGAGGAACAGTGGGAAGAGTCTATAAGTCCTACCCACTTTTTTCTTGAACTGGATGATCGCATGAATCCCTGTCTTTATGCAACTGAAGCAGAATCGAATCGAACTACAATTTTCCTCTCCATTGTTGAGGCGCAACCAGAAAATCATTCTAGAGGGATTTTTAAAAGTGATAATTTTAGTTTACGTTTTATGAATGTCGAACAATAAAATATTCTAAATAATATTACTGGGCTGCGATGGCTCAGGGGATTCGCCTTCCAATGAGGTAAACAGAGTTCGATCCCGGCGATGGCTGGTCGATACGAATTCCGCATCCGGCTTGCACCGACCACAGTGCTGACATAAAATATTCTCAGTAGTAGACGGATCATGGGTTTGATTCCCCTTGCCGTTAGACTAACCGTGTAAGGTTCTCGTGGTCTTCTTCTCCATGCAACGCAAATGCGGGTTAGTTCCATCAAAAAGTCCTCCACGAAGGCAAATTTCTCCCAATACTTGATCCAGGAGTTTCCTTGTCTTCTGGATTGGTTTCAAAATTACAAGGCTACGGAGTTGAACATCAATAGTCGTAAACCCAAAAATTGGGTCTGATCTTCAACGATGGTTGAAGGCCAGACTGCCTGGTTGTATGGGTATTCGGCCCAAGTCAAACAGTTCGTGGGTTCGACCAGCTGAAGATTCCCCGTGTAGTAAATGGTGATTGATGCACGTAAAATCTGTCGGGTCATAAAGTCCATAACAAATCAATACCTCTGGGGATACCGATCCAGGAGATCCCTTGCTTTCTGGATTGGGATCAAAATTACAAGGATACGGAGTTGAACATTGGTAGTCGCAAACACAGAATTGGATTGGCTGTTCAACGACGGTTATAAAATAATATTACTGAGCCGTAATCGCTCAGGGGATAGAGCGTTCACTGGGGTACTGAACCGGGTACGAATCCCAGTAATGGCTGGTCGATTCAAATTCCGCATCGGGCTTTCACGGGGTACGCAAAATATTCTCTGTGGTAGACGGGTCCCGCAGTGGACTGATCGTTAAGACACAGTTCCCAGCAGATCACCGAAGTCAAGCATTACTGGCTACGGTCAGTGTGCGGGTGGGTGACCACTTGGATCAGCCTGCGTGGGGACCGAGGGTGTGCGGTATTGGTCCTCGTTAAACTGTGCTA
>NC_092213.1:72923076-72945433 GCF_043381705.1 Parasteatoda tepidariorum | reverse complement strand
CAAAAAGAAAATTGAAAAACGTAATAACAAAATCCAACTTTTTTTATTTAAAATGTATTAAACAAATGCATAAAACTCGAAAATGAATGAAAATAACTTCTAAATTAATATTTTTATTCATTTTGCAAAATAATTGCATTTCGACAGCATTTTTTTTTTAAATTTTTTTTTTCTTTTAGAAAGCTTACCGAGTTTTAGAAAAAAGTAACGATTTCATTCAACATTTCCGTTGCAAATACTTGTACTTTTTCCCAAAAAAAGTAACGAAAGTACAAGTAAAAGTACTAAATTTAAAAAGTAACGAAGTACAAGTAAAAGTCCGTACTTTTTACTTGTACCTGCGGTACAAGTAACGAAAGTAAAAGTACTGCCATATATGATTAGCAGTAGTAAACTCAAAAATTTGAGTCGGTAGTTCAACGACGGTTATAAAATAAAATAATATTATTGTAATAAATTAAAAAAATTCTTTAAGCAGATAATTACTTTTCATCAATAAATTCAATTTATTACGTGAATTATTAATTCAATTTATTAATTTACATTGATAAGATAAGGACAGAATAAAAATAAAGAAAAAAATTGTATGCTTTCGTTTTTTATTTTAGTACATTTTCCTAGTTCTTTTTATGAAAGTTGATTCAGAACATTTTCTTCTTCTTCTTCCTCAAAAAGAAAGAAAAAAAAAGGAAATTCTTAATAATATGGAAAGTCTTGAATAACATTTTAATTTCCCACGGACTAACCGATCGGATTTTCCTCGTACTAGAACTCAAACTTAATGGCTCACGGGGATTAACCTAAACATGCTAATAAATTAGAGCAGACGATATAAATTACGATAATTTAGAGCAGACGATGTAAATTACAATATCACAATTTTCTTTAAAATTTCGCAGGAACTTTTCAACCAATTTCGAGCAAATGTAGCATTTCGCCATATAAAATTACGTTCTTTAAAATGATTAGAAAATTTATATACCTTACAATTAAAACCTTCCTACAATTATTAATTAAAATAATAAAAAATTATCTTAAGAAATTATTTTTTGCATTGCATTTTGGTTGAATAAATGAATTTTATAATTGTGTGCAAAATTTTTCTAATCACTTTTAAAAAAAAGACAAAGGAGAAAAATGCAAAAGAAAAATTAACATTAAGGAATTTGACCGATTTCCTGACTAAATTTTTAGGGCCATATTTTCCGGATCACAGCTTGCCCTTTCCGTATTTTGCTGATCAGGAATTCAAATCCGTCACAAAAAAAGGTATGATTATTCAGAGAAATGTCGCTTTTAGGCCCAATTTAGTCACTTAAAATATAGTTTGCACTAACTAATTAGCATATTTGAAATCACCGACGCGAATTTTTAAGTTTGATCCGAATATTAAATAACAGATCATTATATCAAAAGTTACTCAAAATGTTTTTTTTTCTTTCCCGCTGTACATGAGAGCGTTTAACCTGTAACCTGTAAGCCGTTTAACCTGTTTTGTAAAATGGAGTTCATTGTTACATGTTATAACTGGCAATGTAGTTATTATGGTTAATAATACTGGAATAGTGACTTACAGGGGTGAAAAATGTCGATTATCACTCATTGGTTTTCATCATAAGATGCCAAAAGTTGTCGCCACAAAATGAACTCATCCTTAAGATTTTTACCTCAAACGTAAAATCTTTTCAAGGATATTATTTTTATCGCTAAATTGCTGTTGTAACTTCTATTAATTTGGAATTATTTAAAAATACACCCAGGTTGTTAGTTTGCAGGAATATAATCCTTAGCTTTTTGAGTACCAAATTTATTTCTTCAACTTATTTACGATTCGAATACTTAACACGTTCACGCCGGGGTGACCCACCGGTGGGTCACGCTAAATTGTCTCATCGGGCGGAGCACCGGAGTAAAAACTGGTACCAAATAAATTTCATTTTTAGTTTTTTTTCGAGAATAATAAAAATCTATAACTACCAATTGTTTTTAACGGATGCAATTTTTTATATTAAATTGCTTCTTCGCCGTGATAAATTTTCATACAGTGAATTGTTATTGTTGAGAATCGATTAACTCATCCCGAATATTATCTAATACTGAAATAGCTCTTCTACCAGTATTTTCTCTTTTCCGTCCCGCATCCAGGCGCAACACCCGATAATATGTTAATAAACTAATGAAAACTAAGGCATTAGTAAGATTGTTTTTTTTTTTTTTTAAATGTCAAAAGTTGCATTTTGTAAACGGGCATTGCAAAAAATATTTTTACCGGTTCACCAATTTTAATTTTTCTCGAATTGTCCACTACATTCATTTTTTTAAATCTTTCTTTTCATAATTTATCTAAGCATTTTCTAAAATTTTTGTACAAATTCAAATGCCATTGTAATGACTATATTCCATGCAAATAATCACACCAGATTTTCATAATAATAAACTTAACTTTATTCAAAACTAAAAGAAACTAGTCATTATTTTTTTTTACTCAGAGCCTCCAGCTCTTAAACAACCAAGGGAGACCCTCTCCCGACCAAGATAAACATACATCTACCTCGATTCCTAGCATGCCCCCGAAGGGGTAACACAATGCGCCAAGTGTGCCTGAACGATTGCCAAACAGTTGCCAAACATTACAGCCATTAAAAAAAAAAAATCCAAAATTTTTACATGCTTTTTAGATTTAATATGCAAACCAAAACCACGTCCCACTTTACCACCCTTTTGAACGGAAATTCTCGAAAGGAGGTCCTAATCTTTTGATGGGGACACTTAATATTCATTCGAGTGAATTTTAAGAAAATTCTAAATTGGAAAATACCGATTTGAATTGTATTAAAAGCTGCAGCTTTCAGAGAAAAACCGTTTGCAGATTTTAAGCCATAAATGAGAAAATTTCTAAGACCCGTTCAAAAATCTCTTAGGTCAGAAAAAAATGTCCCCCCCCCCTAGTATTATTTATACAAAATGGTGTGCAAATAGAGTAAAAATAATATCTGCTGCCATAGTCATTCATTGAGTTCTTGTCTTTTTTTCTAGCAGCCTAATTGTTAAACGTTCTTAGAAAAGGGGTCTTTTAAATATTTCGAGTAGTAGTAAAGATTTTAATTTCAGAAAGGGTTCAAACTAAACAACTTTTATTGCGTATTTAAAATAATTGTATGAAATACAGAGTATGAAATTTTTTGTTTACCCCTTTCCGGACAATGATTGATTTGAAAGTAGGCGTTACTTTTCCTCAAATCCAATTTAGTGATAAGCATTGTCTCTGTGTTTAACCCTTTGACGGTTATGAACGAGTTCAGCTCGCAATCGACTCGTGCCTCATAATGCGCGCAAACGAGTTACGCTCGGGAGCAAGATTTTGACCGTAATGGTTAGTAACGAACACTACTCGCGTAGTGAAATTTTTCCCCAATGCGCGCTGACGAGCTGAGCTCGTTCGACATCATTATTCTGCATTGACTATGTTAAAAACGAAAAGTACGTAAAAACTGTTATTTATGTACTACGAATACTTAAAGAAATTTTTAAAACGCGTTAGGCGAGCTATCTACCGCATCCAGAGATGCCAACTTTGCTCCGCTTTGTAAAATAGTATTTCCTAGTGATAGCGAAAGTCAACTTACTTTCAGCTTAGTATTTTTCCTTTTAAGTATTTTTCACCACTAAATATCAAGAACTATAAGTAACATATAAAATGCTACGATAAAGTAATAATCTACTGGTTACTCTACTAGAAAGTAAGCGTTACTGTCCTGCACCAACGAAATTTGCTACCACTTTATTATGTATACGCATTTCCTCATTTCAACTGTCTAATTGAACTCTATGCGAGTAATACTTACTTGCTTGTAGGAAAGAAAAATGAGAAACTTTTAAAAGGTGGGATGAAATCTCCTTTTTTTTTTTTACATAAAAATTGGGTTGGGAGTAGTGAAAATGCAATGAATAGCTTAAATTGTTAAATTTAGCTCTTAATATTATTGAAGGATGTAAAATTACATTTAAACCTCTAGACAAAAGGAATGATTTCAACATTCCAATTAAAAAATGCATTGATTTTAATTCTAACTGATTTTAATTTTTACTACTAATTATATATATGTTTCTTTTTCAAAAAAAAAAAAAAAAAAANAAAAAATGCAGAGATAGTAACATTTTCAGGGGCTAGAAAATTATTTACATCCCCTCCTTTTTCAATTTTTTAAGAAATATTTCTTCCATAGCATGTTAAAATCATTTAGTTAAGATATTTATTTAAATATTAAAAGTTTTACATAATTACATTACATGAGATAAAATACAAATGCAAGCGGGTTTCGTAATTTTCCTTATAAAATTCGAAATGCGTCAAAATGACGCGTCCTAGTGTTTATAACATGAATTCATAATCTGAGTGCTAAAAAGAAAATTTGCTTTAAAAATAGGTTTTTAAAATTTTAAATGATTTATCTATTTAGACATTTTCTCCGCTTACCTCATAGAATAACATTGGTTCGAGTCAAAGAGAGAAATTTTATTTAAATAATTCTATTACTTCTTAATATTATAAATGTTGCAATAAAGGTAACGAAGGAAATAAAAATAAAAATATAACCACCGAAGCCGACGTCTTCAGGGGGTACCGGCCCCGGTAGCCATAAAACAAAACCTTTTCTATTGAGGGGGAGGCAAATGCCTAAAGTAACACCCTCAGTACCCCGAAGGTTTTGTAAAGAAGTCTAGGAAAAAACATGAAATACAAAGAACCAATTTAGAAAAGAAACTCAAACGAATTCATCAGAAAATAAAAACTCAAAACTCACTTTAACCAGGTCAAACATCGATTTCATAAGCACACTGAATGAAAAGGAATTCATAGAAGTTTTAATAATTTAGAATTAAAAAAAAATATTTTTTTAGTATTTCTTAATATTATGTTATTCTACAATTTATATTATGTGGAAGTTGAAGCAGAACAAATGAATTCTCCTACATTGTTTTGCCGAAATTTTTTTACGTACTGAATTTTATAATTAAGAATTTATTGAAGATAAAACATAATTTTAATAATATTTAAACTATATTGATAACTTTTTAAACTACGTATTCCATCCAGATACTATATTTATCATGAAAGTAACATTAATAAAAACCATAATATGAAATTGTATTTAAATAATTTATAACAGTATTCAACGGGTTACAACGAATCGAAGATACAGCATTGAGTATGTGACGTCATAAAAGGTGTTGAAGAACCAGGGGTGAAAGCGAGACGGAAAAGAGGAAAGGCTGGTAGTAAAACCATTTCAGTTATAGCTAGTTTTGGGGAGGAGTCTACTTATTCTTTTTTTAAATTTTTCAACAATATCTACTTTATCTTGGAAAAGAAGCAGTTTTATATACATGCCAGAAATATAAAAGAAATCTTGATAGTTACAGATATTTAATTTTTTTCGAAAAAAATGCTGAAATGAAATGTTTTAAGTACCAGGTTTTTCTCTTTTCCGTCTTGCTATATAAGGGCTTTCACCCATGTGAAGAACCAATAGCATTTATCGATGCACTTATCTATAAATTAATTAAATATAATTTCCCTAGACCACTTGTTCTAATTATACGATCCTACCTAACACACAGAAAGTTCATGGTCAACTGCAACACTTTTTTCTCAACCTTAAGACCCATTAATAGTGGTGTTCCCCAGGGGAGCAAACTAGGACCCCTCCTGTTTTTAATTTTTATTAATGATATCCCTAGAGATCCTGGCATTCTGACTGCACTGTACGCTGACGATACAGCCATTGCCACACAAAGCAAGTATATCAGCGATATCAACAGGAATATTATTTACCATCTCCTCACCATCATTGACTACTTCCAAAACTGGAAACTTGCCCTCAATATCGACAAAACTCAGGCGGTGCTATTCACCAGAAAAAGGACCTACAAGAAGGATGTTATCATTGATAACAACTTCTCTTTCAAATGGGAAACGAAGGCTACGTACTTAGGTGTCATTATGGATAAAACCCTGACATTTAAATATCATTTTAGGAACATTAGGAGTAAATTCATAGCTGCAAAATGTGCACTTTATCCTATTCTAAATAAGAACTCTCCCCTCAGCACTAATAAAAGGATTCTAATTTTTAAAATGCTTCTCATCCCCTTATTAACATATGCAGCACCCGCCTTCGGGGGGGGGGCTGCAAAGACAAATCTTAAACTCTTACAGAGTGCTTATAACAAAACCCTCCGCAATATCACAAATTCACCCTGGTATTTCAGGAATAAAAATATCCGTAATGACACCTGTACGCCTAGCCTTCTTGACTTATACAAAAATAGTTCTCTCAAGTATTTTCTTAAGAGCACTGGACACTTCAACCCCCTTATATGGTCTTCCTCTAACTACGACCCAGATGACCCTAAGTGCAGGAGACGGCCTAAGGCCATTCTCCATTACTATAATAATCTCCAAGACATCGTTTGATGATTTTTCTATCCCCCTGACTGGCTCCTCTATCATCATTACCCTTTTCCACCTTCTTGGGTTGGCCCAATACTTCGCGGAATTACTGCGGCTCATTCTGATTCAATTTACTAATACAACTACTAACAATGTTAATCACTAACTGCTTATTTTTCAATAATTATATATAAAATATAAATAATGATTTATAATAAATAATAAATTTTCATTTATTTATTTATTATTATTATTTTCTTTTTTTTAAATATATATGTTATTACCTGTCTGTGTTATCCCTGTTCTATTTTCTTTTCCTTAATTTTATTTAACTACTAACATTAAGTTGACTAACTCAAATAATTTTAATATCAATGGCCTTTTATTCAGTTTGTAATCATATAATTTACGGAGGTGGCCTTTTTGGCCAGGTACTCCGGTGCACCAATTATTAGTTTCCGCAGAAGAACCAATAGATAGCACAACTTTATGCGTCTAATAACCTTGCCGCTGGTCTATATGATCAGTGAGTAGGCGGGGCACAGATATGAATAATGCCTACTTTGAAAGCTTTTACTTTGATTTTACAAAGAACTAATAGGCTGCGATAGCCTGGTCGGTAGGGTGCAGGGCCATCACCTTCTACATCACAAAGCCTCCACACGGTCTTTTAGAAGTAGTCCGCGCAGACTGTTTAAAAAGTGAGCCAGTTGTGCGCATGATCCCAAAACCTTTTATAAAAGTAATTGCGAGAAATTTATTTTATACATTTGAGAATTGAATCTGTAGTGGTTGACAAGTGAATAAGGCAAATCAATAACATTCATAAGTAAAACAAATTTTTAGTCATATATTAGCTACCACTCTCTTATTTTAACTAGATGTTGTATTGAATGACTCGTTCGGAAATTGGACATCCTTCACAGTGGTCTGATCGGACTACCTGTAAAAAACCGTGTGGAGGCTTTCTGTTATAGGAGACGTTGGCTGGGCCCACGTCCGAGAGTTCGTGGGTTTGAACCCCGCCAGCCGAAAACTCCCCATGTAGTAAAGTGACTGTTGCGCGTTAAATCTGTCGAGTCGCAAAAGTCCTCCATGTTCCCATAACAAATCAAAACCTCGAGGGGTACTGGATTGATTGCACATCGATCGATCTCTGATTCAGGTCAAAATTACGTTCTGTGGATAAATGAATGGGTTCGCCCTATAAACGGGTGGGACGTATGGGGTGGCAGAAGTCGAATTCTTGGCTATAGGTGGCGCCACTGGAAAACACGAACAATCGCACCCCTCTGCCTAAAACAGGCATACGTCAACAACAACACAACAAAGAACTAATGAAGCGAAAAAGTAAACAAGAATTAAATAATAATAAGTTCTTCCATTTGCTTTCATGTCAAAACCACTAAGCGCTTACACCAGTCTGACTTGTAAGAAATTTCTAAATCTTCGAACAGATATCAAAGGTCGAGCATTTGCATTTACGAAGGATCGTAAGTGCGATTCCAATTGAGTGTAATAAGAAGTAGCGTTTAGGTAATAAACTCAACATTAAAAAAATCCTAATTGACACCGGTACTTTTTTCGGTGTTCAATATCACAACTTAAAAAATTTAAATCACGTAGATGTGCAGAAAATTTTCAGAAAGTAAGTTACTTGTAAAAAAAAATACGAATCTGGACACCTTACAATTCACAGAAACGCAACTAAGCAGTTGAAATTTGACGTTCTTAAAAAGCTATTTTAATTTATGAGCTTGATATAAATTTTTTCTAAGACTTCAATTTGTTGGAAAGAAATTGCTGACATCAGTGTTCTTTTTTCCGACAATTTTTAATACTTTTTTTTGCATTAAATAAAGTCCTCTTATCTAGTAATGAAAAAAATTTAATATATTTTTATTGGGATCTTTTGGTTCGGCAAATTTATCAAGGGAAAAAATTATATCATTAAATTTCGCCAAACAAATTAAAGTAAAAATTTGTTATAGATGAGAAAAGCGATCCCTTCTAACATTATTACTTTTTTCTGTATTTTCACAAGTGCACGTATTTGTTACATTTACTTATTTACAAGCAGTAGAACAATGGAAAATATTCAATGCTTTGGCCAGATCAGAAGACGCTCCTTATACTATTGCGCACTACCTATATAACTTTAGTGCTCTGCATTATACTAACGTAGCATGGAATAGCACCCCTTCTCAAGCATATCCCAGATATCTTGAACACATCTTCCTGCTGCAACCAATCAGGAAAAAAAATTACGCGTCTTCCATAGACGCATTTTTGTTGTAAATATGCATCACAAATAGGAATGCAGTTTATTTAGTGCCCTTGTAAAGTGCGGCTTTGAGGAGAACTCCTCCAGACTGAAAGTCTGAGACTGTCTGCTGCTATGGTAACAAGCGAGAGCACATTTCTAATAGGGGTGAAATGGAGGAAAGAAGGAGTCGAATGGTTTACTCACGACGACATACGCTAAGATTAAGACAAAACTATTCACCCCACACCCCTATTCGAAGTGACCTTTCCTCGTAGTATCATAGTAACCGCCACGAGGCGAGACGGGTGTCTGGAGGAGTTCTCCTGAAAGCCGCACTATACATTCTGTTTTATTTACAACTTTCTCTTGCAACCGTGGACACCATGTTATCGACCCGATTAAAATTTTGACTCCTTTAGGTACGCTTACTTTACCCTTTCAATTTTACCATGTTATTTTTAAAACATCGTGTATGTCTCTTACCTCGTTTTAATTTTTTTCATTACTCATTATGCTTAATTTTAGGCGAATAAATTTCTTTAAGAATTAGGAAGACATTGACGCTTTTCTAATGTCACCCTCCCCTTAAAATTAAGGAAGAAAGCAATCACAATAAAATGAAGAATGCTTCATTATACCGAGATAATACATATCCGGAGAATATCTGCATCAAACCTCTAAAGTACTGGTTTAAATTAGGGACCCTTCATAAATGATGTCACACTTGGAGGAGAGGAAGAGGGGAGGGTAGGTGAAATAGTAAAAGTTTGTGACAAAAGGAGGGGTAAGTGTAATATGAAGTGTAACACCCCACAGTATACGTAACAGAAAAAATTTGAAAATCAAGATATTTAGTATTTTATTTCATCAAAATGAGAAATCATATAATAATTATTATAACGCTGACGAATAATAATGCTATTAAAACGCAGAAATCAGAACTTAAAATATACTTTAATTTTGCGCTTTGTTCCTGAATTAAAAATATATGTTTACGGAATATTGCCTGATTTGTAACAATGGGGAAAAGTGTGACACTTTCTGACAAAATGGAGAAATGGATCAAAAATAATTTTTTAAAAAAAAATGTGACATTTTTTATGGATGGCTTCTTAGTTTTCACGTAAAATGTAAATTCCTGATTCAGCTGGAAATATGTTTCTTTCAATTTTATAAGCTGTTTTGAATATTTAATATTTTTTGCCAAACTCGTGTCTAAAATTAACTTAATTCAAGATAAATTCTTCATCATTTATAATCTTCTTTTCATTGCATGATGTTATCGTAAAATAATTGGTTTAATAAAATGGCTGAAAAATTGCAATTAATTGATTTTGACAATAAGTTTAATTTTTAAGGCATAGTGTTTATTGACCATGTTATTATATGGCTTATTACTTGGTTAAAAAATAAATGAAGTGCGGTATTTAAAAACTCAAATACGATATTACTATTAATTAAATTTTATATTTTTTCCAGCATAATTTATTTCAATGACATTATTTTATCATTTTTCTTATAAAATTCTTGATTGCGTGTTACTGCAACTTAACGGATTTTAATGAGATATTTTAAAAAGTGCTGTTACAGTGCTAGCAAAAGAATTTTTACAAGATAAATACAGTTACAAGAGAGTTTTTTTCTTTTCGTACCATGAATTAAATTATACTGCTGTTTATTACAGTATAAAAATTTTGAAACACCCTAAAATTTTGAATTAAAATGTTGAGGCAGTATTTAAGACTCAAGAGGAAAAAAAAACTTTAATTTATAATTCTAAGAACAAGTTTTTTGTATTAAATATTTTTAGCGATTTTTTTTCTTATAAATTTCGGTGACAAATACAATTTAGAATAAATGTTTTAAAAAGTATGTAGTACAAGAACAGTGAAAAGAGCTGCATTTGGGAAGTTTTTCTTTCCGGTACTATATAAATTTAAAGTTGAAAACAACAATGAATTCTATTATCAAAAAACTTGAACACATCTTGTAGCGGTATATAGAAAGGTAATAAAGTTATAACAATACCATTTAGAAATGCATTTCAACAATGGAGGTCAAATAATAAAAATATTTCGTTTTACAAATCTTAAGATTTCGTGCATTTGCAACAATGAAATTCTCTTATTATTGTAATTTATTCTATCTTGATCATTTGAGCTGTTTGGTGTCAAAAGCTGTGAAGTCAAATAAATTTAGAAAAAGTGTATTTATTTAATATAACATTTAAAATGTCGAAAGGTGTGAAAAAAACATCAAATGATAAACTCGCTGAACGCATTGAGAAGGCAGTTGAAATATTGCAAAAGGAGAAAAAATATACTTGCCTTGGCCATATTGGATCAGGCTCATTTGGACAAGTGTTCAGAATGATAGAGCCCTTGAACAAATCTGAGCTGGCAGTAAAGATTGTGCCCTACGAGATGGTGTCAAAAGCCGAGTCGGAACTGTGGGAAAATCTGAGTCATCCCAACTTAGTCCCCTTGATAGGCGTGCACAAATTGAAGATACAAAAAACTTTTGTCTTCTTGATGCCAGTTTATCCAACCACATTGTTTGACTCCATTCAAGACTTGACTCCATGCAAGGGAGCTTACAATATCGTAAAGTCTTGGCTGAAAGACGTGCTCCAAGGATTGGACTATCTTCATTGTAATGGAGCTTGCCATCTGGATCTTAAACCGGACAATGTTCTCATATCAGATCAAAATTCTGCACTCTTGTGCGATTTTACATTTTTAAGGGATTGTAAAACACCTCTCTATAAGTATGTATTTAAAAAAAAAATTTTTAGTTATTATTTCATAAATGAAAGGCGTTTTATTTATTGAATTTATTAAAATGCGTTTTATTTATTAACCAAAAACAACTTTTTTGTTGCAGACATGATATTGGCTTGCCAAGTATATACCGACCCCCTGAAGTTCTCCTGTCTAAAGAGAGAAAATACCTTGATGGAACCAGCATAGATATGTGGGCGTTCGGTTGCCTGTTGATGGAACTACTTAGTTGTTTCACATTAACAAATGCATGTATGGACGGGAGGGAACAAATGTATACTACAGTACTTTCCCTGTTAGAGGTATAGTTTTATTTCTTACTGAATAGCCCCCCAGCGAACTGATCGTAAGACACAGTTCCCAGTAGATCACTTATGTCGCGAGTGGGTGACCCCTTTGATTAGTCTGCGAAGAGATCGAGGGAGTGATATTGATCCTCGTTAAACTGTTCTACCGTATAAATAGCTCGACTTCGCATTCTACCAAAACGGGAGTCATTCCCTACGTAGACGATCAAAATTGTGATGTCATGTCTTTGGATCATACTTGCACCCTATTTACAAGAGGACAGAAGAAAAAATAGTGCGTGGAGTCCCTCCGCGCGGAAGAAGTGAAACTTCGTAATGTGGAAATGAAAATAGGAAGGGGTAGAAATTGATTTTTAGTGAAATCATATTGTTTCTTTAAGACAAACTTTATTGACATTGCTTACAATTCACAATGGATCGCATCTATTAATTATCATTTTCGAGTGGAGAAATATCCAAATCTGTAACATTTACAATGGGATTATGATAACTAAAGTAAGATACGAAATGTTTGAGTTCTATTTTTTCAATATTTCTTGCAAAAACTGCATCAATGGTAGTTCCCCCTTTGGTTGTTGGATCATTCCTACCATTTATCATTTCCAATCCAAATTTGCCTTTAAGGAAGGTTAATAATATTTCAGCTACAGGTAGCGAGAAATTCACATTAAAATCTCCTGCAAAGATCACAGGCCACCGCCAAAAAAAGTCGCCAGCGCAAATGAATATTTTAAGATAACCCAATGACTAATTCAAAAGAGGAATGCGTAATTTTACTAGGTTGCTCGCATTAGAAGTTTCACTTCAAAATGTGTTTGAAAGCAGTCTTTGAACGTTACTAGCCTGAAAAAAATGCTTCACACTATTTCTGATGTTAAGAGCACCACCTTGTAAGGAGTAGTGAAAAATAACCACATAATGCAAAGTGCCAATCATCTCGCGCCTGAATTCTGGCCTGACTCGAAGTTGCCTTCACCAGTCAATGTTTGCCTGAAAGCAGTCTAGGACAATCTTAATTGAAAAATCTGGTTTACGTTCGTCTGGTGACATCACGAGCATAATACCAGACCTCGTGTAAATGGGAAGTTAGGGATGTTTCCCAGACCGTAGCTCCAGTTGTGATGTAAATTGAATATACAGATTAAAATCAGTTTAATGCATCCCTCCGCAACGAACTTAATTTTAAAGTACCAAACATTAGCAGCTGCGTAGCTGTAGCGCACAAATTGAGAAACAAACAGAATTCATTTGGTTAAGTCATAAATCTTCAGTTTGAAAACAAGCTATGTATTTGATTTGATTTGACTGACCATGTGCATATTTATTGTGATTAAATAACTCATACATTGAATAAAAACTTTATTTAGTTCGAAATTAAAGCAAACACGTTTTCAGAATCAATAGATTAAATTTTTTTAAAAATTTTTAAAACTATTTTTTAAGTATATTAATGTTTGCTTTAACGTTAGCAAACACATTTTTTTTTAAATTTTTAAAACTATTTTTTAAGTATATTAATGTTTGCTTTAACCTTATCTATATTTCAGTTTTAGATTTGATGAGTTTAAAAAGTAAATTTCAAATGCGATAGTGACGTGTGGTAAGGAAATGTATGGTTTATTACTCAATTAAATTCATTTTTGTAGAGAGAAACTATTCCGAAAATTTTCCGATTTTCCGAAGGAAAATGATTTTTTTCACAAATACATCTAACACCATTTATGTGCCGTTGTGAAAAGCTTCTTTCCCGTAGAATTTTTAAAATTTGCATTAGCAGTAACAAAAATTTTGCAACTCGAAAAACGTTTCAATTTTTTTCACCGCCTATATATTTCTATATATTTTACTATTCTATATATTTTACTAAATTTGAATGTTGGAATGATTGTATTCATAACATGCTAAATAAGTTTAATAACTAAAAAATTTCAAATAAGAACTTTATTAATTACGGATTAATTACAAATTAATTATTAAGTACTTATTAATAATATATTAATTAAATAATAATTAAAAAATTAGGATATACACATTTACATAGTTAAGTCATTGTTATATTCGATCTAACAAATTGCAAGCTCAAAATTTTCATCTACGCTTAAGCATCGTAAAATAAGTATCCAGGCATTTACTTAATCACTTTACCCGGAATTTATTTTTATTCTAACCAGAATATACTTAGCTGTTTTTCTGAAAAACAAAATTATCTTTCCTTCAAATCACTCAATAAGGATACGTAATGTAATGTGAGAAATTATCGGACAAACATAAGAATTCCATTAACTAAACTCAGTGGCGCGACAGCCCATAGAGGGCCAGGGCCATACTGTGCCTATCTCAGTCTTCTTGACCTTGGGCTTTGGGGTGCAGGAGCAGATGTTCCGGTTAGGTGGTCAGCCGAACGCGGAACTCCCAGTGATTAGTTCCCAAGCATGCTTGGTGCTAATTTATCGACCCACTGAAGAGATGAAAGGCTGAGTCAACCTTGCCCGGCCCGAGGATCGAACCCAGGACTTGTGGCACGGGAGCGCGAAGCGCTACCACTCAGCCACCGGGATAAGAATTCTATAGGGCTCGTAAATTTAGAACTATATATAAATTGAACTTATAGCAGCTATAATTATATCTAAATATATACTAGCTATACTTTATTAACTTTCTTCGCAGGAATATAGCTTACTGCGGCCAATAATGATAAATATCTTCAAAGGTGATGATCTGTGCGAGACAGATGTGAAACTTGCCCTCCGATTCATGAAAGAGTTTTTGACATTTGAGGCGTCACATAGACTACCAGCTCGTAGAGCTTTGACTCACGAATTTTTTCACAAAGATATTGACAGCATTCACAATAACGTAGATGCCAAGCACACACCACTAACAAACAGCACTGCGTCTACTCTCCGCAGCGAGCATTTATCGGTAAATGAAGCTGTGATATTGGAAAATATTGATGCAGAAAAGACACAGACGCCCAAAATTCTTTCTGAAACTGATAGGAAGCAAGTGAATGATTCGAAAATGAGTGAGATTGGTATACATAAGTCTACGGATAGGCAAAGTATGCCAGGAACAGGACCGGAGATGATATCTTTGATATCGGATACTCTTCCCTTAAAGAGCATCAATTTGGAGAATGAGTGCGGTGTGAAACCGACAGAGATTGACGAATCAAACAAGGAACAAAGCGTGACAAGCATTGAAGATAATACAAGGACTGACATGGAGAAAAAGAATGACCTCATTTTGTTAAAAATTATTGAATTGAGAGAGGAAGTGAAATATCTCCGCATCAAATTGGAGAACATAGAAAAGAGTTTGGAGAATCTCATGAAGAGAAATTCAGTTGATAAAAACACAAAGTCAACTGGCAAATTGGAGAATAGGAGAAATGAGATAAACGGAGAATCTATGGTAGATAGACCTATTAACAGTGTGAGGAAAATCCCTGATGAAGTAGTGATTGTTCATAAAGGTGAGAACTCTTTAAACAAGTATCAACAAACACTTTTTCTTTCAACAATTTTGTTAAATCCTATACATACATTATTCAATTACTTAACAAGATTAAACAAACACTTTTCCTTCAACCAATATTGTTAACTTCTAAAAACGTAAAATTTATTTACTTTACGCTTTTCGAAGTTAACTTTACATTTTAAGTATAAACAATAATGAGCACACAAACGCTTAACTTCCAACGAAATTTCGCAGCAACTTTGATTTCTGTATAGGTTTCATTTTTGCTACAAATAAATTAATTGAAATATATTTTCTCCCTTATAAGATGTATATATTTTAAGGTTTAGATTAAAGTCTGGTAATCAAAGTAACGTGCTAAAGAGATAAATAACTTCATGCAAAACCATTTTATGCTTAAATACAATCTGTTCCATCTACATTAAGTGTAAATTTAAGATTGCGATAATGTTTAAGAGTTTATTCTATATCTACGCAGTTCATAAGGTGTCCCGTACTTTCTGCAATTCATGCATGCTAATACTAATGCATGCAATTTGAATGCATGCCAATACGGAATACAAAAAAGTCTACTCATTGGGGATAGCAAATATTAATTTCAGCGGGGCTGAAACAAAAACGCAATCGAAATCTAATAAATCCTTATTTAAAAAGTTGCACTCAAAACATCAAAAAAAGATCCATTGAAACTGCGAGGTGTTTCCAATAATCATTTTTATTCACAATTTCCTTAGTAATCAATGCGTGTACTTGTTAGGCTTTATTTTTTGATAAGTATAATAAAAACATTATATAAAAGCTGTCATGACAAAACGTTTTGTGTTTGTCATAATTATATAAATGTCTACATAGAGTCGCTCCGGCTCAGGAGATAGAGCGCTAAACACCCGATAGTGTGACCCAGGTTCGAATCTCAGCGTTGAATGGTTGATACTAATTCTGCTCGGTCTCGCACCGAGCAAAGTGCTGACGTGAAATATCCTCAATGGTAGATGGATCATGATGGGTTATTGTCTCCCTGTCATCAGGCTAACTGTGAGAATTTTTCGTGGTTTTCTTCTCCATATAACGGTAAATTTCATCGAATAGTCTTCAACGTGGCTAATTTGTCCCAATGTTTCATTCAAGAGTTCCCTGAGTTGAGCTTAAAAATACAAGACTACATAATTGAACATTGATAGTCGTAAACTCAAAATTGGGTCGGCTGTTCAACGACAGTTAAGAACTAAAAATAAAATATCAATATAATTACTGATTAAGAGTATTTTTGACAGTATGCGTTAGACTTTTCCTTTTCTAACATAGAGCATACCAAAGTTAAAAAAGAAAAGAAGAAAGGACGTGCTTTGAATTGGATGAGAACTGCTTGTAGAAGAGTATTTGGTTTATTCAAGAAGAGAGGATCAAACTAACTACAAGTAAGTTCTTTATTTTAAATTTTTTTTAAAAAATAATACCTTAAGTTGAAAATTACGATACTAACATGTGGTACTTAAAAATTATTGTACTAGGCTCAGAATATCACTTAAATGCCTAAAATGGGGTCATAGATATAACCCTAGACTATGAATCGCAATAACTGATTAAACTAATTGAAAGATAAGTCGCTAGTACAATTTCCCTGATTAAACTAATTAAAAGATAAGTCGCTAGTACAATTTCCCTGATTAAATTAATTAAAAGATAAGTCACTAGTACAATTTACCTGATTAAATTAATTAAAAGATAAGTCACTAGTACAGTTTCCCTGATTAAACTAATTAAAAGATAAGTCACTAGTACAATTTCCCCCCTCATCGGAAACCCTCCAACACGCCATCGGTGCTGCAGATTATTTTAGAATCTGCAGATTTTTCATCCGAGTTTCTTTTTTTAATTTAAAAAAAAAACGAACAAAAAAGCAAAACATTGCTGGTACAGCTTTTTAAAATATCTATAAACTTGTCTTAAAAAAAAAATTAAAAAGCTGAATGTCGAGCACACCACAAAAAACAAAAAGTAAAGATTTTTTCACTTTTGCTTGAATACAGATTTAACTATATACGAATTTATTCCAATTTCTTAGGATCAATATATAAAATACAACTTAAATTTAAAGAATGTAAAGTTGTTAAATATATGGATATTATATTTACTAATTTTGCCACATGTATGTTAGATTAAGCTGAATATTTACTATAAAAATATCTGTCTGACTGCAACGAGACAGCAGACAAACTTGGATTCATGAATATACACTGGTGGACAAAATTAAGAGATGGAAGACATTTTCCCAAATATCTCAAAAAATACTGAATATAAATAAATGAAATTTGGTATGGATATAGCTTATTCCATGATAATAAAGTATGCAAAACAAAAATGAAAGTGCCATTCACTGGCAAGACCTATTGCCAATAAATCCAATGTAGTCTGAACTTAAGGATAAAAGATGACAATAAAAGTGAGGCTTGTACAGTGTGTGTTGCCTCTAGTATGGTGTATGGTCACCCCTGACAGACAGACAGCATGCACAACGAGTATGCATGCTGTTAATAAGGGAGTTAAGGAGGACTTGTGGAAGACCCTCCCATTCTTCCACCAGAGCAATTTTTAACTCCAGAATGGTTCTGGGGGGAGGTTGGCGCATCGCAATAGCTCTCCCAAGAGCATCCCAAGCATGTTCAATAGAATTCAGGTCAGGGGATTTGGCTGGCCAATCCATTCGTTGAATATCCTCGCTTTCCAGATACTCATCAACCATGAGAGCCCTATGTGGTCGCGCATTGTCCTCCATAAAAATGAACTCAGGGCCATCAGCGTCCCTGAAAAAATGCGCATAGGGCTCTAGGTTCTCCTACCTGTACCTCTGGGCATTAACGGATCAATTGTCAAACACATAGGAGCGGTGTGCGGGTATCTTGCATGATCCCTGCCCAAGCCATGAGTCCTCCACCAGCATAATGGTCCCTTTCGATAATGTTCCTGGGATGGTATCGGGTTCCAGGTTCCCTCCATATCAATAACCGTCCAGAAATAGCGTCATAGAAATGTGCGTCATAGAAGAATATAGCATCATAGAAATATGCGAAAATGCTTTCCATCTCTTAATTTTGTCCACCAGTGTAGATTCACTACCTACACTGGGATGACAATGGACATTGATATAAAGGGCAAAACATTATAACGAACATTAAAATTAGCTCAAAAGCATGAATAGTTGCAGAAACAGTGACATTTTGTGTCTAATTCTTGTAAAAAGCAAATGTATTTAGCTGGGTATTAGAATGGGATTTTACATACTAATAATAACCTCTTCACGTCAAATAAAATTAATTCAAATAGATCCCACGACTAAATGTAACTTGTGAAAAGCTGGAACTTGTTTTAATTGCTTTGTTTTATTTCTAAATGAAAATATAAAAATTTGCCCTCTGAGTCAGTACTGCAAATACTGGCTTGCACCAGAACGTATGGGATTGTTTAAAGAGTGAGTAAGATATGCTGAGTTTACAAAATTGTTGTTTCCATTTTTGTTTCCTAATAACACGTCAAATCATTTCTTAAATATTTCTCATGATTTAACGAAGATATTTTTTAATGCGTCCTGGTGTAGTTCCATTGAACGGATGACTTGACTTGATGTCAGAAGTCCTAATCTGTAAACTTAAATAAGATACGAAAGGTAAATAAATTATGCTTTGAAAAGTCCTTTTAGTAATTTTGTTTTATTTAATATAAAACGTGCATTTCAATAAGATACAAAAATGATATAGCTTTTCACAATTTTTTATGAATAAACTCCTTTTATTTAACAAATTTTAGATACTATCGCATCGCTGATTTCAAGTCTAAAATTGGTTTCATCTGCATGCTACAGTTTTTATGCGATTTAATAATTTTTTTTTTAACCAGGATCTTTTTTTATTGATTTGAGGGAAAACTAAATGTCCCCACATCTCTGCTACATAAACAATGGCAGGAAGAAGACGATAATACATTTCAGTTTATGATTCGATGCGTCTAAGTCATATGTCTTTAAGTGTTATTTTCAAATTAGCAGACACGTATATCTGAATGTATATAAACCTATATGTTCCTGATTAAAAAATGCCGACAAAAAAATGAATGAAATCTGAAATATCATTTTGAAAAAGAAAAAAATATATTGTTTTTCCGAATTTGAGATTTGAAATCCACACACCCATATTAGGTGAGATCAAGTTTTGTACAAATTCAACAAAAAATTTATTCCCCAGCGTAATAAAAGAACTGAAAAGTTTATTTTTGTCAGAAGAATCACCATTCAATCTAAAATCTCGTTTTCCTCCTGTATTAAAATTTGTTGTATGCATTTTTTGTTATTATCATTAAAACATAAAATGCTTTTCTTCCAGATTATACTATTGACAGACTATCGTTTTGCATGACGGACAGTTTATGGTCATAGCAAAAAGCTACTTAAAAGTGAAAATTGACATTGGAAAAATAATAAAATGGAGATGACTATTGAAAAGTTTTTTTACGGACATGACATTTGGAAATCATTAAATGGTGACGACTGAAAAGTTTTATTTTACTCATGTATGACGGACTATTATTTTGCATGACTGACTATTGTTTTGCATAACGAACTATTGCTTTGCAGAACGGACTTTTGTTTTGCATAGCGGACATTTTATCGTCATTGCAAAAAGCGACTTAGAATTGAAATTTGTCATTGGAAAAATAATTAAATGGAAATGACTCTTGAAAAGCTCTTTTTACGAACTTAAATCTGGAATTTACATTCGGAAATTATTAAATGGTGACGACTGAAAAATTTTCCTTTCACTCATGTACGACCGACTATTATTTTGCATGACTGACTATTGTTTTGCATAACGGACTATTGTTTTGCAGAACGGACTTTTGTTTCGCAGAACGGACTTTTGTTTTGCATAACAGACAATTTATAGTCAGTGCAAAAAGCGACTTAAAAGTGAAAATTGATTTTTGGAAAAGTAATATAAAATGGTGATGACTGAGAAGATTTCCTTTTACTCATGTACGACCGACTATTGTTTTGCATGACGGACCAACGTTTTGCATTACGAACTATTGTTTTGCATAACGGACAAGTGTTTTGCATTACGGACTATTGTTTTGCACAACGGACTATTGTTTTGAAAGACGAACTATTTTTTCACAGGACAGACTATTGTTCTGCTTGACGGACAATTTATAGTCATAGCAAGAAGCGACTTTAACGTAAAAATTTACATAGGACGAGTAATAAAATGGTAATAACTCTGAAAAGTTTTCATTTTACATATGCACGACGGACTAATGTTTTGCATGTTGGACAAGTTGAATCAAACCAGAAAGTTAATCCAATTTTCTTTCTTAAGTTATATTTATTGCTATATTGTTATTCTTCATTGTCTAAAACTGTTATTTGGTAAATGTTTCAAAATTTATTTATTTTCCTTCTAAGGAAATAAAGAATTATTTTCAAAATACCTTTCTGTCGTTAATTCATTAAAATACACGCAATTGCAAACATTTTATTTAAACCCTGACCGTAGACATCGAGAAATAAGGCTATTGAGATAGCCAAGGTCTTTTAGTGACGTCACAAACAAACATCTTGGAGCACCCGCCATCGAAATTCTCCATGGCCATCGGGCTCCAGAACTTGCAAATCTTGTTATCCAAGACTTTTGGAGGACTCTAATCTTTGCACTAGCATAGACACGACATCAACAACAAACAAACATCTTTAATTAGGCGCCAATTTGAAATATTTGTCATTAAATTATAGCTTCGTTTGTACGCCGATTATACCATTTATATCGATTATTATAGACATTTTATGCACGCCTTATATATGTGCAATACCGAGATGCAAACATAATTATAAAAATGGGCTTAAGATTTAGTTTACAAACGCCTCCAAAATGTGGAATTTGAAGAAAAATGGATGCATTCAATAAAATACAACATTTATAGAGTAGTAGTTTATACGTGGTTGCCACGGGCGACTAAAAAGAAAAAAAAGTGGTGACTAATAAAATTCCAAAATTTTATTATAATAGATTAAAATTAACAACTTTTTACAGGATATTTTTTTCAGTTTACTATTGAAGGTGACTATCGGAAACTGTGGAAACTAGAACATTGTACAAGCGAATACCTAGCCAACGAGGCCACCTCAGTAAAAGCGATAATTGCTAACTCAAAGGGTGAATTAAATTAAAGTTGGTCGTTAATTAAAAAGAAATTTGAAGTAAAAAGAAGGAAAGGACAACACAAACATAAAAAAAAGCCTACATGGGATTAGTATAGGTTAAATTACAAAAATATATATATTTTTCAATGATAAGTAAATTAAGTAATAACTAGAACGGTATTTTTATAAATATTAATATAATTTGAAATGTGGTACTTACGATTGAATCATTAACCCTTTCACGCCGACTGTCACAAATACGTGCCAGCATAAAACCGTATCAATCAGGGTAAAAAGATAAAACTGGTAATGTGGGCGGAGTTATAATTCACCATTACTTTGCTCAAAATAAAACTATTTAGTTATACTTTGAATTAACATTGATTATATATATGATTAAACTAACAATAATTAAAGTAAAAGCGAAGTAAGTCTGTCAAATTAGCAAAACGACTACATTTAAGTTACCGTTTTTTATTTAATTACAACTTGATTCTGATTTTGTACGAATGTTTCCCTGAATCATCCGTTCCGAAGGGGTTAAAGCGATAATAAGCAAGTGAAAATTAACATCAAGTATCATACCTGCCAACTTTCACTGTTTCCGAGAATGGATTTTTAGAGTAGTTGTAAAACATTAAATGAAATCCAATCTGACTCAAAAATATATTTATATTTTGATCCCGTTGAAATTCGTTTGCGCAACGATTATTTTGCTTTCATATATTTATTGTAATTATTTATATGTAGTGGTGGTCAAACTCATTTATAATTATCATTATAATTCAAAAAGCTAATTGGAATAACCCGAGTATTGCTACCACTTTAAATATGAAAATAAAATCTTCCGGAAAATCCGGAAGAGTTGGCAGGTATGCA
>NC_092213.1:72877924-72923051 GCF_043381705.1 Parasteatoda tepidariorum | reverse complement strand
ATCTACTGGTTACTCTATTAAAAAGTAGGCGTAACTGTCCTTCTCCAACGAAATTTACTACATAATTTGCTACCACTTTATTATAACAATTCCAGAAGACGGAGCAGTTGGCATCGCCAGAGAAGGGTGACATTTTCGGAAGAACGGAGGTGGAAAACAGATGCCACTTTCGACTACTGTTTGTTTGCAAGTAATACTGCGCGAATTAATGAAACGAAAACTGCTCATTTCCCTGACCGTCAAAGGGTTAAATTAAAATGCTAGAAAAAAGGATAAGGGGCTGAAACTCAAATCTGTTTCCAACTTAAGAAAAATATCTATTAAATAATTTGTGTAATTTATGTTATTAAAAAGCTTTTGGCGGCTCAATTTTTGACTTTCTGCTAAACTACATCCACATACCTGCCAACTTTTAATCCCTTCCAATATTATTTTTCCCAGTGGTATTAATATGGAATTTAAACTTCAATTTTAAGCAAACAAATACGTTGTATTTGAGAAAACTTAAGTTGACAACCATGACAGTAACGCATATTAATATATGTGCTTAATTTTTGTAAGAATAGTGGTGATCAATATCATTTAAAAATTAAGATTATAAAAGAAAAAATAGTATATAATTACTACCACTTTAAATATGAAAATAAAATCTTCCGGAAGAGTTGGCAGGTATGCATCCATCAGGGAGGAAGGACTTTTTATTAATTCTCAACGTCAAGTCAAATACGCAGCAATGAAAATTATAATTGCAGATAATACTGTTACAGTCTCTCCTTCTCTTGACCTCAATATGAAGGTCAAAGAAAGGAGATTACTTGGAAAGTTAGGTTGTCATACCTATTTATTAATTAATTTATGCCTGTGAAATTTCGCGATAAGTATCACAACTCTAATATAAATATTCTTGCATTCCGTGCATAGTAGGTTGAAGAGAAGGGCTTCAAATTAGTTTATTTTGTCCAAAGCCTTCACTTCTTAGTAGTATAATTTATTATTATTCTTTCAAAATATTTATATGTTTAAAAACTAGTAGCTTCATTATTGAAATTTTTAGTTCTTTTTTGGATATTTCAATGAAACTGGATAACGTTCCTATTTTTAAGAGACTTGTGTCCATTTGTTTTTATCGATGACAATACAAAGAAAACGCATGGCCTATACTGACGGTATAGAACTCACTATTAATTCCAGAGGCTTCATAGTTCCTTGTAAGTGCCAAAACAAGGGAGAATTTTCAAAATGTTCTGGATTACATAAAATTTTAGCAGTTATAATCTTCAGAATTTCATCATATTTTTGAAGATTAAATTTTATTCACAATACTCATGGTTTAATTTAAGATATTACCATACGCAAGCTGTTCGTACTGCCGAGTAAATCGTAGAAGCGAAAGTAGGTGTTACTGTAGGTTACCTTTTTGGACGATTAACTTGAAATGAGAAGTGCATACTTAAGAACAAAAACTAATTCATACCTGCCAACTTTTGATCCGTTCAGTTATGTTTTTTCTCAGTGGTAGTGGAATAGAATTAAAATTTCAATTGTTAGCAATAAACTTTGTTATATTTTAAAAGGCTTTAGCTGACCACCGTGGATAATAACGCATATTAATATATATGCTTACTTTTTTTTAAGAATAGTGGTGATCAAAATCATTTAAAAAGTAAGTTTATTAAAGAAAAAAGTAGTATATGTTTACTACCACTTTAAATATAAAAATAAAATTTTACGCCAAATGCGTAAAAGTTGGCAGGTATGCAATTTATGCATACACTTGTCATTTCAATGCATACATAAATATTTCGTTTTACTCTAAATTGGAGCATAGGGACTCGATCATTGCTCTTCATTTAACTTCATTTGTGTTTTACTGCTTTCATGTTTTGCAGATTGTTTTTAACCCATGTGTAACTATCATTCGAAAAGTTGAAATATATATATATATATATATAGATAGATAGATAGATCACACGTTTTAAAATTTTCCTTATAACTTCATTTCTAACAACTAAATACGAAATTTTAATTTGGCAAATATTGAAAAACAGACGGCTGGTTTCACGTTTCACTAATGAATAATTCAGTTCTGCATAGCTTACTCTTTTTGGCAACAAGGTGCTGTGGAAATTATGAATTTTGAAAAGCTTATTCACAACCTATAATATAATAAGGTTACATCGATGCTTAATTTTCATAGTTAACGATTTCTTTGATCATTAGATCACACGTTTTAAATTTTTCTTTATAACTTCATTTCAAACAACTAAATACGAAATTTTAATTTGACAAATACTGAAAAACAGACGGCTGGTTTCACGTTTCACTAATGAATAATTCAGTTCTGCATACCTTACTCTTCTTGGCAACAAGGTGCTGTGGAAATTATGAATTTTGAAAAGCTTATTCACAACTTATAATATAATAAGGTTACATCGATGCTTAATTTTCATTGTTAGCGATTTCTTTAATCATTAGATCACACGTTTTAAATTTTTCTTTATAATTTCACTTCAAATAACAAAATACGAAATTTTAATTTGACTAATATTGAGGAAGGAAGATTTATAGGCACTTTAAAAAAATATATATTTTTGCTTAGTAGCTATTTAATTGATTTCTATCAAAATAGTGTGTAATAAAATTCAATTGGTGAGTTTCTGAAAATTCTTAAAAGAAGAACAAGAAGTTCTCTTGAGAAATTACCGATATTAGTCAAAATATGCAAATAGTAAATTAACATTTAGTGGTTCAAATTTTTAACAGTCAAACTCCTAGTACCCCATTTCAGAAATTACGTCGACTTCTCATACTCAGAAGGTCAAGCATCCATATTCACAGAAATGATGGTATGTTTATTAACAGAAATGAAAACTTTTTGTGGGAACATGCCCTGTTCCTGTGATAGAGGATTGCGCTAATGGTTTTTTAAAACCTGGTGGACTGCGCTGATAACATCATATCACCCCCCCCCTTTAGGAAAGTTGGTGTACTGCACTTATAGCAAAAAATATGCACAGAAAATGCTTGAATTTTTACTGCTCATCCACTGAAAAGTATATAACGGTTGATAAAATCACGGTTGGCAAAGAACATGATTTGTATTTTTTTTTTTAAATTCATAATTCAAAAGATCTGAAGATAGCTTTTATTAATTTAAATAATAAAATTTGATATAGTTAACACTTCTTACTAAAATGGATAAAATTATTATTATATTATTACGTACTAATCTCCGAGTTAATGGATTGACTAAAACTTGATGCATGTTAACTATAGATTTAATAACTAAATATTCAAAGCATCAATCGCGTAGTTTTCAAAATCTCCATTGCTTAAACTTATTGATTGGTACAGTGAAGCAAATATCACCCCAAATTTAAAAATAAAATAAAATAAATAGTGATGGTAAGATTTTTTTAAAGTTATTCATTACATACACCTATTAACTCGAGCGGTGAAGCTAACAAAAGGTGTAATGTGAACTTTTCTTTCCTCAAAAACAAGAAAAAAAAAAAAAGATTTTTACTTGTCTTTTTACTCAAGGCGTGCTTACGATTTTAGAAGCCTTGGGTGAAACATTAAGGCATTTTATCATGGTTAATAAAAGTCGTATTTTGCTTAAGTATATATTAAACATTGGATTTTTTTTTGAAATTTCAATCATATTTTTAAGTGTATTCCCGTTTGACGATCAATTATTTAGTTTTTTTCAAAAATAAATTATTCTTGGTAGAAAAGTCTATTTTTTATTTGCAAGTAGATATTTTAAATACGTATTTAATAAATTTTATGAATGATAAATTTTCTCATATGAATTATCTATCCAAGATTTAGAAAATGTTAAGAGTAATAAAACTATTAATTATTTCTGAATTTGTAGCGGCCCTAAATTTCACCTGTCCCGGGCTGTCACCCAGCAAGACCACTCCTAGTAATATTTAGTAATGAATAATTTATTGGAATTGGCGATATATACGATGATATAAAAGAAGGGCAAATACAGGAAGCATTTTTGCTGAAAGTGTTGCTTTTTCGCCAAGAAATACTCTTCAGATCGATGAAACCGATTCAAATAAAATCCACTCTGACCTAAGAATACTTTTTATAATTTTATTTTAAATAGAGTTCCTGGGTTCGAATCATGTCTATCGCAGGTGAATAATTACATATGTATTGATTAATTTTTACTTTTGAAAATGATGGGATAAGTATTATCATCTCTTAATAATCGTACCTTCCGCGCATTCTAAAAGTAGGTTGCACAGAAGGTTTTATATATTAAACCAATCTCGTCGTACGTTGACGTCCACACCCCACTCAGTTGCGCAGAAGGCTTAGATAAGTTAGTTGACCAGTGAACGAGTAAACCTTTGAGTTTCATGAATTATTTTATTATTTAAAACTATTTATTATAATTATAAACTGGTAGTTACTTTATTGAACTTTTAGGTTTATTTTTGATATTTCAATGAAACTTGATAACTTTCCTATTTTTAAGAAACTTGTATCCATTTGTTTTTATCGATGGCAATACAAGGAAATACACAACAGCCTAAAGTAACAGTATAGAACTCATTATTAATTCCAGAACTTACATGAAATTATGATATTTCATAGTTCATTGGAAGTGCCAAAACAAGAGAGAATTCACAAAATGTTCCGGATTATATAAAATTTTAACAGTTATAATCTTGTGAACTTCATCATATTTTTGAAGATTAAATTTTATTCACGATGCTCACGGTTTAATGTAAGATGATATTACCAAACGCAAGCTGTTCGTACCCGCAGAGTAAAACGCGAAAGAGGAAGTAGGCGTTACTGTCTAATGTATGTTGACTTTTCGGACGCTACTTGTTGCCATTTTAATTCAAACAGAAATATTTCGTTTTACTCCAAATTGGAGCATAGAGACTCGATCATTGCTCTCCATTTAACTTTATTTGTGTTTGACTACTTCCAAGTCTTGCAGATTACTTTTAATTCATATGTAACTATCCTTCGAAAAGTTGAAATGAAATATTAATATCAAGTAGTATAATTTTTTTATAGATTGTGAGATATACAATTTGAGTAAGCTTTTTTAAAAAAATGTTTTTTAAAGACCGCTTGAATGGTTTATAAGTTATTCATTCCTCCCCCCAAAAAAAACTCTTTATGTTGCATATATCATAGTAGAAAAGAAACAATTCTTTAGTTAGTTTTTGCCCTAAGTTAATAAAAAAGAAAAGATGCTGAACGTAGAAATTTAAATTTGTTATTTGAAGTTATAAAGAGAGGAAGGATGCAATCAAGATAAAGCTAATTATATTCTTTCCCATGTGATGTGACATCTTTTATATTTAGCAGTTTCATTAGAAATATGATGTATTATTTTATATTTATGTAATTCTTAAAAAAAAAAGACGACTGGTTTCAATAATCAATAATTTAGTTTTGCCTACCTTACTGTTTTTAGCAAAAAGGCGCTGGGGAAATGATGAATTTTGAAAAGCGCATTCACAACTTAGAATATATTAAGGTGAAATCGATGCTTAATTTTCATAATCTTTACTCTTTATCATTATCTTTAATCGATATCTTTAATCATTAGGTCATACGTTTTGCATTTTTCTTTATAATTTCACTTCAAATAACAAAATACGAAATTTTAATTTCACTAATATTGAAGAGGAAAAATTTAAAGGCACTATTATTTTTAAAAAAAGGATATTTTTGCTTAGTAGCTATTTAATCAATTTCTATCACAATTAATATGTATATAAAATTCAATTAGTGAGTTCTGAGTTCCTTTAAAATTCTTAAAAGAAAAACAAAAACTTTCTTGAGAACTTACAGATATTAGTCAAAATATGCAAACAGTAAATTGACATTTAGTGGTTCAAATTTTTAACAGCCAAACTCTTGGAACCCCATTTCTGAGATTGCGTCGACTTCTCACTCTCAGAAGGTCAAGTATCCATATTCACCGAAACAATGGAATGTTTATTAACAGAAATGAAAACTTTTTGTGGGAACATGCCCTGTTCCTGTGATGGAGGATTGCGCTAATGGTTTTTTAAAACCTGGTGGACTGCGCTGTTAACATCATATCAACCCCCCCCCCCTTTAGGAAAGAAGTGTACTGCACTCATAGCAACCTTAGTGACAATTCCTCCTACTTCAACCATGCGGTAAAACAATTTCCGATAAAATCGTGGTCTAGCCAATAATATTCGCCAAAATGCAAGGGTGCACTTGAGGAGAAGGGGGAGGCCAATTAGCATTCTTCCATTTTTTGGTCAATTTTCATTTAACCCTTTAATGGGCCCTTTATTTCTAGTAAAGGTCAATTTAAGTATTTTTGGAATTGAAATTGTTTTAAGAACAGTAATTGATATAAAAAAAAATTCATTTAGTTTATAAAAATGCCATTTTTTTGGTGGTAAATATATTTAACATGACCTATTAGGAACTTACTGACTTTTATTTTTCTTTATTTATAAAATAAATTCCTTAAATGTTACAAACTTCAAAAGGAATTATGTATTTTATAACTTTTATACGTTTTTTAAAAGTGACAAATGGTTACCAATTTTATTCAAACTGACTTCAAGAAAGCTGAAGTTCTTGAAAAACCTATATTAAAAGTGGTAAAACGTGGTGGTAAGTATACTTACCACGTCCTTCAAAAGGTAATTGTTAGTTTTTATACCTTGTAAGTTTTTTTTCTTTATTTCCATAATTTGAAAATAAAAAATATATTTGAACTACGAAAGAAATTTTTTTTTGTTCTTTATAAGGTGACAAGGGGCTTTTAAAGTCCTGAAAATCGATTTAAACTTCGATTAGAACGATGCGATTTTTATAAATTATATTGGTCAAAAAATTTAAAAAAAATATGTATTTGATGCCCTTTATAGACTTAAGTTGGTTAAAAAGTACTTGCAGTTTTGCTTTTAAAATAGTTTTAACCAATCTATAATAACCAAATTTAACCAAACTTCTTCATAATATTAATATTAAAAAAATATGCACAGAAAATGCTTGAATTTTAACTGCTCATCCTCTGAAAAGTATATAACGGTAGATAAAATCACGGTTGGCAAAGAACATGATTTGTATTTTTTTTTTAAATTCATAATTCAAAAGATCAGAAGAAAGCTTTTATTAATTTAAATAATAAAATTATAATAGTTAACACTTCTTACTAAAATGGATAAAATTATTATTATATTATTACGTACTAATCACTGCGTTAAGAAAAAAAANGACAGGAGAGAGAATCTCCCTGTCGAACACCTGTAAACGTGTCAAGATTTTCTGACAGAGACCCCAGAAACTTAATCCTGCACTTTGTATCTTTCTTTCAATGTAAGTCTCGTCAATTTAATGAGTTTTGAGGGTATTTTAAAAGCATTCATTGTTTCAAAAAGATAGTTTCTATTGATACTATCAAAAGCAGTCTTGAAATCAATAAAAAGATGATGTGTTTCAATGTCAAATTCCATTGATTTCTCTAAAATCTGACAGAGACAAAATATATGATCTTTAGTTGATTTTCCAGCACGGAATCCACATTGATATTTTCCTATTTGTGAGTCAATAAATGGTAACAGTTTAAGATATAAGATTCCAGATAGAATTTTATAAGTTATACAAAGAAGACTAATGCCACGATAGTTGGCACAGGTCATAGGATTTCCTTTCTTGTGAATTGGGCACAAAATGCTGATATTGCAATATGTTGGCATAATCTCAGAGTGCCAGATGCCAGTAATAAGTTCAAATAAATTTATCAATAATGTATGTTCACAACTTTTTAGTAGTTCTGCTGAAATAAGATCAGGTCCCGCAGCCTTCTTATTCTTTAAGTTTTTAATTGCAGCCCTGATCTCCTCAATAGTTGGAGCCTCAACTTCTATGTCATTTGTAATTTCAGGTGCAATTATTTCAACATCCTTATAACTTTCACTTAGAAGTTCTTTAAAATGTTCATGTCATCGTTTTAAAATGTCTTGTTTATCAGTAATAATTTCACCAAATTTGTTTTTGCATAGACTAGAGGTCTGTTTAAAGTCCAATCGACTGCGGTTAATTTTCCGATAGAATGTTCTGCATTCATTAATGGATTTCAGATGTTCAACATCTTTAAACAATTGTTCATCAAAGACCCTTTTCTTTTGCCTAAAGAGTTTCTTCACCTCTTTTCTGCGTCTATGGTGTGTAGTAAATACATTTAAATAATTACTTTGTAATTAAGTTTTTATTGTGTTGGGCCACCTCTGCGCTATTTCTTGTGTGTGCTTGTATCATACGTGCTTGTATATATGCTTGCATCATATGAAATCACCGACGCGAATTTTTAAGTTTGATTCGAACATTAAGTAACAGATCATTATATCAAAAGTTTCTCAGAATGTTTTTTTTTCGCTGTACATGAGAGCTAAGCCGTTTAACCTGTTTTGTAAAATGGAGTTTTTTTAAATATGATTTTTAAATCTTGAATGTGAAAAATGACCGTTCATTGTTATATGTTATAACTGGCAATGTAGTTATTATGGTTAATAATACTGGAATAGTGACTTTTTACAGGGGTAAAGAATGTCGATTATCACTCATTGGTTTAGCTACAAAATGAACTCATCCTTAAGAGTTTTTATCCCAATCGTAAAATCTTTTGCAAGGATATTATTTTCATCACTAAATTGCTGTTGTAACTTCTATAAATTTGGAATCATTAAAAAATGCACCCTGGTTGTTAGTTTGCAGGAATATAATCCTCAGTTTTTTAAATACCAAATTTATATCTTCAACTTATTTATGATTTGAATACTTAATAAACTGATGAGAACTAAGGCAGTAGTAAGATTGTTCTTTTTTTTTATGTTAAAATTTGCATTTTGTAAATGGGCCTTGCAAAAAATATTTCTACTGCTTCACCAATTTTGATTTTTCTCAAACTGTCCACTAAATTAATTTTTTTTTAAATCTTTCTTTTCATAATTTATCTAAGCATTTTCTAAAATCTTTTTTTCAAATTCAAATGCCATTAAAAAAATCCAAAATGTTGACACGTTTTTTATATTCAATATGCAGACCAAAATCATGTTGCATTTTACCACCCTTTTGAATGGAAAGTCTCTAAAGGAGGTCCTAATCTTTCGATGGGGGACAATTAATATTCATTCGAGTGAATTTTAAAAAAAAATTCTGATTCCTGATTAAATTGATTAACTCCTTATAGTCTTGATATACCGAGTTGAACTGTATTAAAAGCTGCAGCTTGTAGAGATAAACCGTTTCCAGATTTTAAGTCAGTGATGAGGAAATTTCTGAGACCCGTTCAAAAATCTCTTGGAACAGGAAAAAAATGTCCCCCCCCCCAGAATTATCTATACAAAATGGTGTGCAAATACAGTAAAAATAATTTCTGCAACCATAATCATAGGTATACCGTCATTCATTGAGCCCCTGTCTTTTTTCTAGCTGCCTAATTGCTAAACGTTCTTAGAAAATGGGTCTTTTAAATATTTCAGAGGCGTAATAAAGATTTTAATCTCAGAAAGGGTTAAAAATAAACATCTTTAAAATAATTCCATAATTAGATCGTGTTCGGGTAAAAATTTATAAATAATACAAGAGGTTTGATTTTCACTCTTGAAAAAAGTGGCTTTTCCATTTTATAGTCATTTATATTTAATAAAGCATTTATGAGTGAAAATATTTAGCCTTTAGAAAATTTTTAAGTTAAAATAAGTCATAATAATTTTAACAAATTTCAATAATAAAAAAAGTGCCTCTTTCCAATTTAAGTTCCTGTAAGAACTAGGCGTTTCAACTCTTCTAGGTGTCTGTAGTACTAAATATTCAATTAGGTGTAAAAATAATGTCTTTCTAATTGACTCAGAGGGCGGAGAGAAATTTTATCGGGACACTAAGTTAATGTTAAGAAATGAAGTAATTTTAACAAATCGCAATACTGAGTATGAAAATTTTTTATTACCCCTTTCCGGACAATGATTGATTAAAAAGTAGGCGTTACTTTTCCTCAAATCCATTTTGGTGTTAAGCATTGTCTCTGTGTTTAATGTGAAATGCTGGAAGAAAGGATAAGGATGAAGCTCAAATCTGTTTCTAACTATAGAAAAATATCTTTTAAATAATTAATTTGTGCATTTTTTATTTTCAAAAAGTTTTCGGTGGCTCAATTTCTGACTTTCTGCCTAACTAGATCTGTCAGGGAAGAAGGACTTTTTATTAATTCCCAACGTCAAGTCAAATACGTAGTAATCAAAAATTATATTAGATAATACAGATAGTGATGTGCGAGAAACGAGCGAATCGTCATTTTAATCAACTCTTTTTTGTGAATCGATTCATCAAGTTCGTTTTTGAAAAAGAATCGATTCTTTTTCTTCTATTTTTTTGTCAATATTTGGTACTCTACACTGTATAAGCTTATTCAGAGTTAGTACTTATATTTACTAAACATCCGCATATGCATTTAATACAGTATTTCGTTTATACAATTGGAGCTTGCTAAAATCCCAACTCAGTCGAATCGACACAGGTCCATTCTCACTCGAGTATCATGTGAATGATAATCTGATTGGTTGAAAATATTTACATGCAAAAAAATTGCCAATAAGGTACTCGTATGCATAAGATTTTTCGCAAGAGGACAAATCGCATCCAATGAGAATGGCCCTGATGTCAATGTTAGCCCACCGCCGGGCTCCAGAGGTGATTAATAAAATGGACTCACTTGAAGGATGAAGGAAATTGAAAATGCTATTAATGCAATACGTAATTCTGATGCAGAGAAAAATGTGCATTACTCTCTCTTTTTTTCTTTTCATCTACGAAATTAATAAATTCTATTGATAAACAACAATTTAAAAATGNTGCGTTGTAATGCTATTAATGCAATACGTACTGCATTCTGATGCAGAGAAAAATGTGCATTACTCTCTCTTTTTTTCTTTTCATCTACGAAATTAATTAACTCTATTGATGAACAACAATTTAAAAATGGCAACAACAACTGAAAAGCTGTCTTCTACAGTTTCGGTTCTTCCTTTCAAATAAAAAAATAATAAAGCTGTAAAGCTCAGATATTACTTTTCAGTCCTTTAGTATTAAAGAGCGAATTTTTTCACATATATGGTTAATTTTCAATTTATAAATTTCAGTAAATGTGAAACAAAGCAGAGTTTTATGTTACCGTTTATTCTATGCCTGGAAGCGAGCCGACCGACTTGTGTAGGGGTTAGGGAACTGCCCTTGCATCAGAAAGGTTCTGGGTTCAAATCCCGGGCAAGGCTTGGGTGTTCCCTCCTTCTCTGTACTATCTGTCTTTACTATGGGGGCAACTTTGGCCCACCTAATATGGTGCCCCTGAAAGAGTGGCCAACAAATCTGCCCTTAAGGTGCCTGTATGACCTAGGTCATTGTCCAGGTGGGCATTGAAAAAAAAATGCCAAGAAGCGAGAGCTATAGAAAATGAAACAATAGCGCTGATTGGGTAATGAACTGAAGTATGAATGCAAACCTCTGATTGGTTGAAAATGAGTTGAATGAGAGAAAGAGTCGAGAGTCGAATTAACGACTCAATGTTTGCCTATCTCTTAGCATTAAAAGAATCATAAAGTCAAATGAATCGATTTATTTGAACTGTTTCCTATCCCTTAACATTGAAATCGGCTCAAAGAGTTGAATTGAACTTCTAAACGATTCATTTGAGTCGTTTCGTATCTTTTAACATTGATATCGGCTCAAAGAATTGATCTGGACTTCTAATCGGTTCTTTTGAGTCGTTTTCCTATATTTCAACATTGCATTCGATTCATTGAACTGTTTAAATGATTCTTTGAGTTGGTTATTCGATTCATTAGAGTGGTTTTATATCTTTTAACATTAAAAGAACTGTTTTGTGAAACGAATTGATTCTTTTCGGTAACATCTTAATTTCTAATGTTAAAGGTTACCTTCAGAGGGATGGGGTTATTAAGAGGGACAAGTAACCAAATATTTTTAGAAAAATTATTATTACTTTAATTTCCTTTTTAAAGGAAAAAAAAAATTTAAATTTTTTTAATGGATGAAAAATTGTTTCTTGCGAAAAATTTGAATATTTAGAGTAAATATTTTTTTTAATGCTGGGGGGAGGGATATTTTTAACTTTTTTTTTGTTAGGAATATTTTTAGACGAATTTATTAAATATTCAATTCACATCCTCTCACTTTTTCAATTGTAAATCTTATAAATCCAGTGATTTTGTTAAACGAAAATGTTTCTTTTTTTCAGGGGGAGGGATGAGGCAATTTTTAAAATTTATTTTGGTTGGAGATAAATAGTTTGCTATACCACTCCAGACGGTTGTTTTTCCTTACTTTAGTTTTTCATTTGAAAATAAAGTTCGAATCGGCAAACGATGAAATATTAAATTTTCTTGGCTTCCTAAATAACTTTTAAAAAAGATTAAAAAAAAAGAAATTTCTCTGTACATGTTTTTATCTTTGCAGTTTTGCTGTCTTCGTGAAACGAAAATTTACGAAGGTGGAGGTACGGGATCTCCCCCTCAACCTTGGAGGAATGGGTACCTCTGCTAATCGGATTTTTGAATAGATTTTTTTTAAAGTTTTAAAACGCAATTTAAATTACTTATTATTTTATTTCATGTCATAAATTTTGAATTTTTTTCATTATTATAAGTGAATTTACCGTTTTATTTTTTTTTTGCGAATATCTTTATTACTAATTATCGGTCCTTATATTGACAAATTTAAAAAACAATAATGAACATTTTTTTTAATAAAATTGTATTTTTAAACAAATATTTAAAAGAAATGAAAAGTATTAAATTTCTAAAAAAATTATTAGTATTGCCTAGATTAGCAGTTCCCAAATGGTGTTTCGTGGAACCCTAGGGTTCCGTTAAGAATTACAGGGGTTCCAATAGTTAGTACTTTTTATAGCCGCATTCGACTAGAGCACCCAAGTGGAGCATTCTGCTTCCGCCCTTTAGAGCCAAGATTGACGGTTCCCAATTGGTGTTCCGGGGAGCCCTATGGCTTCGTGGAAAAGTTACAGTGGTTACACGAGACAGTACTTTTATAGTCACCCAAGTATAACATTCAACTTCTGCACCCTAGAAAATAAGGTCTAAAAGAGTGGTTCCCAAATGGTGCTCCGTGTAACACTAGGGTTCCATTAAGAGTTACAGGGATTGAAATTGTAATCTTTTACGTAAACAAACTTTAATGTAATAATCATTTCATTATTAAGGATTAAAAGTTATTGTGAAATTATTAATTTTAATTAGTGGGTGAGTAGGAAAAGAAGTTCACTACTAGAAATACATTTAATGAAAGTTATGAAAATATAGAAGTGGTTATGGAGATAATAATATATAATTTTTTCATCTTAGTTTTATTACGACCTTATTAACACAATTTAGTTAACAGATACAAACGATTATGTCGGCGCTATAACAAAAAAATACGCTTAATATTTCATTTAATGCAGAAGAATGTAATAAAGATCCACTTTATTGAAACCATGAAATGTTGCACCCACATCTACCTTGGTGAATGATAGATACGTGATACCAAAAACAAAACAAAAACATAAGCGCACAGCTGTTTGGCGATTGTCGAGAACGCATCTTTAACGCCAATAGAAGTTTTCGCCAACCCTTTCCAATCCATGGTATGGTTTGGCATTTCGCTTCCGGGGAGCCTTATTGTTCCGTGGAAAAGTTACAGCGGTTACACGAGATAGTACTTTTATAGTCACCCAAGTAGAACATTGAACTTCTGCACCTTAGAGTACAAGGTCTAAAAGAGTGGCTCCCAAATGGAGTTTCATGGAACCCTATGGTTCCATTAAGAGTTACAGGAGTTCCGCGAGTTGGTACTTTTTATAGCCAGTGATGAGTTTCAATACCTCAGACTATATTTAGATACAATCTATAATTTATTTGACATTTCGGTTGCCTTTATGAAACTGATTCTGAAAAAATGCCAATAAAATAGAAATTGCATTTTTTAAAAGAAAAGAAAATATTTTCTAATAACAATATAATTAATGAATTATGAAAAGGACAGGTATGCATAAAATATTGTATTAGTATTTCTCATCACTCCTTTCTGATCAAAATAATTATCTTCTTTAATAAAGAAATATGTTTCCTTAATTACCATTTCCAACGTTTTTCTAAATTTCCATTTCGAAGTAGACCATAATTCGGCTATTTTAACTTATTTATTTCAAATTATTTATTTTTAACTTAAACACTAAAAACGAATTCCTAATTCGACTAAACATAGTACAAGAACTGAAAATTTAACTTTCGGATCTTAATGATAAAACGATGAAAATTCTTCCTTCCTCTAGTTAAATATTTAAAAAAAAAGTTTTTAATAGGCTCGTTCACTATTTAATTAAAAAAATTTATTTATGAATTATTATGTGCTCCGTCGAACGAGGGTTAATTATTTTGGGTTCCATAGCCGAAAAATATTAGGAGCCGCTGACCTAAATCAACTAATAAAACAATCCAAACTAAATTGTAAGACCTCCACTTATAGAGACTCTTCCATTATAACGACCATCACTTAACACAGATACAGTCTCGCTTTTTCGTAACCTCAATGTGAAGGTCAATGACAGGAGATTATTTGAAAAATATGAGTTGACATTTCTGTGAGAATGATTTCTGCTCTAAATGGTTTTTATATAATAATTTTTGTTTTATAGTTACAGTGGTAAATTAAGTATTCTCTTAATTTCATTATTTTTATAAATGCTATTTGTCACTTTTAGTCTGTAGCGGTAGGCACGTTTTTGTTAAATATTTGAGCTTTGAAATATCCATTCTTTGTTATATACGAAAAATACGAATACGAAACGACACACGAATACGAAAAATAACACGAATACGAAAAATATATTTGAAGTTACCAAGAAATAGCGATAACGTTAAGTAGCTGTTCTTTCGAAATGAAATGTCATAAAATGAAAATTGAATGAAAAATTAGACTATTACGGACTACCTGTCCGCGAGGCGTCACTCCACACTTTCATTTGAATTTGTGCCCTTAGGCAACTGAGATACTATCATTAATAGTGGTCATCGCAAGAGAAATAACGGAAGATAAAGCAGATTTAATTTTGTACATTTAGTCTAGTATCTATATATATTAGAAAGAAACATTAACATTTAAAGTTTTTATAACAAATAAAGTTTTTTCATAAGTACAGTAGTGATATGTCGTTTTTATCTGAGATTTAGTGAGAAATACAATTTATACTTATCACTTTAACACGTTCATGCCTGGAAAAATGAAAATACGGGTACGGGAAAAGAGAAAATACTGGTAGATGAACTATTTCATTATTAGATAATATTCGGGAGGAGTTGATCTATTATCAACAATAACAATTCATTGTAAGGAAATTTATCACGGCGAAGAAGCAATTCAATATAAAAATTGCATCCGTTAAAAACAATTGGTAGTTATGGATCTTTATTATTCCCTGAAAAAAACTAAAAAAATGAAATTTATTGTTACCAGTTTTTACTCCGGTGAGCTGCCAAGATGAGACAATCTAGCGTGACCCAATGGTGGGTCACCCCGGCGTGAACGTGTTAAAGAGGAAAAATGGGTTTAAAGCGCAATAACTGCGTTGTAATGCGTGACGCTTTTATATTTTACACAGCATTTCAAATATAATTTTGACTAACAATATTTTTAATCTTTCTAAAAAGCAATGTTTCTTATGATTACATTTCTAGTGTAAGTAAAATTTATGTTTTCAATTGTGATTCTTGGTTAAGTAAATTTGATTTAAAATTATTTTGCTTACCACTGCGCTTATGTAATTCAAAAGTTCAGTTTCAACTGATTTAGTCACATTAGTGAAAACCAAGTTATTCTCTTTTAACACACATATCACCATTGTCAAAACCGCAAAATATCTAGGTTTCGTCATAAACAGCAAGTTCAATTGGATCATGATCATGTCAAATCAACTATATAAATAAGGCACAAGCAATCTGTCATACATTAGTCCCGCAGTGGACTGATCGTGGACACAGTAACAGAAAAGAACTACCTGATTTTAAAAAAAATAAAAATAATTTTAAATTGATGAGCTGTAATAAATCTCAATATTGCTCGTCCCGCAGCGGACTGATCGTTAAGACACGGTTCCCAGTAGAATAGAGAAGTCAACAGCATCACTGGCTGCTGTCAGTAAGCGGGTGGGTGACCACTTTGATCAGCCTTCGTAGGGACCAAGTCTGCGCGGTATCGATTAACTGCTTTACCGTCATTGGACTACCAAAGCAGGGGAGCCATCCCCTCTGTGGAGTATCAAAATAGCGATGCCACATCTTCGGATCATCCTCTTGGACGTTTCTCAGATCGTCGCCAATAGCCATCACCTCCTACATCAGAAAGATTCCACACGGTATTTTATAAGTAGTCTGCGCAGATTATTTAAAAAGTGAACCCCTCGCTTATATATTCCCCGTTATATGATTTCCGTACGAGAACGGAAGGCATGTAATCGAGTTGTAAGTCCTCATATTTTTTTTATAAGTTCTTTATTTACTATGTCATTGAGGATGATCATAGTATTAGTTTATAGCTATAAAGTATTTCCCGACATATTAACATGTTCATGCCAGGGTGACCCACCGGTGGGTCACGCTAGATTGTCTCATCTTGGCAGCGCACCGGAGTAAAAACTGGTAACAATAAATTTCCTTTTTTAGGTTTTTCCGGCAATAATAAAAATCCATAACTACCAATTGTTTTTAACGGATGCAATTTTTATACTGATTTGCTTCTTCGCCTTGATAAATTTCCTTACAGTGAATTGTTATTGTTGAGAATAGATTAACTCCTCCCGAATATTATCTAATATTGAAATAGTTCTACCAGTATTTTCTGTTTTCCCGAACCAGTATTTTCGCATTTCTGCATAAACACAGTTTTATCTTATCAGATTGGATAAAACCGGACATTCTAGTTTCCAGAAATAACTAATTTCCCCTTTAACACTAGAAAGATTAAAACTTAGTATATACCCATATTGACCAAAAGCAGTCAAAATAACTGGATCGTAAGACCAATAGTAACCGACGGAGTTTGCGGATAAGGGTTTCACCCGTTTGCACGTGAACTAAACACTACAAAACCACAGAAAAGTAAAAGTACAAAATTATAAAGATTGAAACACATAGGAAAAATACCAAAATCGAAAAAATAAAATTAAAATAAAACAGTATAAAAATTAAAAGTGCTTAAAACATCAAAGTAGATAAGATCAACCGACAATAAAAGTGTCAAAAATACAGGTAAAAACATATAAAAGTAAGGTCAGGTAAAACATCAAATGGTAAAATATGAAAAACCACATTAGAAACAAATAAGACTAAAATAAGATTAATAGAATAATTAAAATAGTCGACTAAAAGTTCAAGTGTCTCCCTTTCAAGTGCCTCTAAGATTAAAAATGATCTAAGGTAAACCAAAGTTTCACTAAAAGGATAAACAAAGATGACACCAGGTAGGACAGAGGGTGCTGAAGTTGACCAAGAGCAAGAAAAACAGGATCGTAAAAGAATAAATGACGTGTAAAGAAATTTGATGAAAATTTTTAATATTTTTTATATTATTTACAGTTATATAACAAGTTATTAGTAAATATTAACAATGTATTAAAAATTATGTTATTAGTAAATATTAATTATATGTTGTACAAAATTCTAAGAAATTGTGTCACTATATACATCATTGTTTTTCTAATTCAAATTAAAAGCAGTCAAAATAGGTAATTTAGTGTTAAATATAGTTTTATATACAGTGAATATTTTTTTTTGGAGCTTATTGGCTAATATATCATTTAGATGAAAATTTGAACAATTTAATTAATGGAGTTGCATGCTGGAGAATAATAAACCTTAAAGACCCAATTTTGTCTGATTTTCCTTTACATCATAATTGTTCGAGTATCGGTCACAGCATTTTAGATAACGGACAAACATTCTTTCTTTTTTTTCTCCAAACTTTTATTCTTTAACAGATTAAAAAAATAATAACTCAATTTCTTCTCATTAAAATGGTGAAAAGTTATCCTTATATCTCTATTAGAACGCAGTTTGTCTTTTACAAGGTATTGAACGTGGGGCTATGAAGAAACATAAAACTTTTTTTCCTCCCTGATAATTATTCTTCAGAATTATTCAACTTCAAAATGATACACAAAATTGAAAATGATAACTGTATGGAATTTGAAATAGGGGCCATTCAAATATTGCATAAGCACTTAAAGGAGAGAAGGTGTTTATAATTTCCTTATTTTTGTAGATAAGCCGCAGTAAGTGTGTGGATAATGCTTGTGTAAGGCCTTAAAATCCATTATTTTCAAGAAAAAAACATGAAATTACACTTTGTAATTTTTTATATTCGAAGTAAAAGTTTTATTTAGGAAAAGAAAAGGGCCGGGATGGCCAGGTCGCTGGACTCTCGTTCTTGTGAACGGGAGTTTGAATCCAGTCAGCAGAAGACTCCCCGTGTAGTAAATGGTGACAGGTTCACATTAAATCTGTTGGCTCACAAAGTCCTTCACGTTCCTATAACAAATTGTACCTCTGGGGGTACTGAATTGGAGATTGATCGTTCTCTGGTTCAGGTCAAAATTACGATATGTGGGCGAATGAATGGCCGTATGAATAGGTCCGCCCTATAAACGGGTATGACGTATGGGTGGGGAGGAAGTCAACTACTTAGCCATAGATGGTGCCACTGAAAAACAAGAACAATCGCACCCTTTGCCTTAATGGCCTACGACGACAACAACAACAGGAAAAGGAAAAAGCTAGACAAATTTCTTTAACGTATTTCAAAAATTTTAAATGAATAAAAATTAATGCGAAGTTTAAATTTAATGTTTTGTTTAAATTTAATCCTAAAATTAAAAAAAAATGATAAGAAAGTAGATTAATATGTCAATAGTTAAAGCAAAAAACAAGGGAGTTAGCGAATTTCTTACGCAAGCACAAGATGAGGTTGGCATAGCTGCCAACTTTTAATTCAACTTATTGAATTAAAATGAAGATAGTGGACAATTAGTTATTAGACGTTAATGATAAACTCACATTACGAGAAGTAACTGGTCCTTTTAAAACTATTTAACTGTAGTGGTTGTCAAAACTATGTTAAATCAAATTCGGTAACAGGTATTAGGCATAAATGAAAAAAAAAAAAAGCTTTTAAATTAAATACAAGAATAAAATCTTCTGGAAAATCTTGAAAATTGAGATGTAATTTTTTAAATTTTTAAAAAATTACCAAAAAATATACTAATTTATATATAGTATATAAATATGCTTGTTCTCTTTAAACATACTTATATTTTAAAACATACTTATATGGTTATTATTATACTTTTAGGTATGATGTATTATATTTAAATAAAACATTCTTATGCGGTGTTTGGTTTGGTGTTTTGATAAAACACTCTGTATGATGTTTAAATAAAATATATTTTTATAGTGTTTGCAATAATATTATAACAGAAGTTTGTAGAAAATTTTAATAACTCGAAGTGCATTTTTAACATACTCCTAAATATTTGCGCATGCATTTTGTACTCCTAAATTTTTAATTTTTAAAGATGCACGAAAGTAAATAAACTAAATACATTTTTGTTTGACACTAGTAGGCTACAATAAATGGTAATAAATGAGGGGCTAAGAGTAATATAAAAGTTACTCGTCTTAGCTATCTCTGCAAATTATGTATCAGAGATTATAAAATTTATATTATACATATTTTTCCTTATAAATATTTTGCATCATTACTTCAGTATTTGATTTCAGTTGAGGACATTTTGCCAACTTTTATTTCTTGAGACATTTTATAAAAAGTACATTTTTGTCATTGTTATGATAGATTTGAACAGCGGAAGTTCGATACACTGAAATCAAACAATGTGTTTCGAAGGCTAAAGGAATTTTCACCATTTTTTAAATATTTCCCCCTTAACAGACTGAACTTGAGGCACGCAAGATGGAAAGTCAAACAATTGTGCAGCTAAGCCTAAAGGTATTTCCTCCATTTTTAAATACTTCCCCCATGACAATTCGAACTTGAGACACGCAAGACGAGTAATAAATTAGTTAATTGACAAATTATGCTTTTAAGCATAATTTGTCAATTATATAAATCACCTGAGTTATTTAAGTTATTTATAAACTCGGGTGATGTCATCTAATTCCGTCGATCAAAAGAAATTCGATAGAAATTCATCTGTAATGATTGCGCAAGCATTAAGCAATTGAATTTATTTTACGGTTAATTATTTTTGTTCGATAATGATAACAATTCAAGGCATCAAACAAAATACATTGTCGAAGATAAAGAAAACGGAAAAATGCAGCGCAGAGCGACCTTGACATCCTGTTTGGAAGAAGGATTATTTGAACTTAATTTCTTATTGGATTCCCCGCCACTTTGCAAATCATAATCTCTCGTTTTCTCGTTTTTAGTTTTTTTATGGGTGATTCAAAAATGAAAGTTGAAAATATGTAAGCACATCACGCTTTGTTTTCACCCTGTAGCTATATCACGCTATTGAATCTGTGGATATCTTCTGCGTTACACAACAAGAGAACACTTCGCGGAGGAATACCATCCGGTGATACTTCGTACTATATTTTATAACCACTAAATATCTAATTTAAATAGTGCGGAGGAATACCATCCGGTGTGACTTCGTGCTATATTTTTTAACCACAAAATATCTAATTTAAATAGTTGTTTTTGTGGTTTTAAACGAGCTTCCTAGAATAAAATGTTTTAAGTTTTTAAAATATAAAGTTGAGAGAAACTGGAATTTATTTCCATTCAGTAAAGGTTTTTGTGCTTGATGTCAACTGTTGCAGCAAATCTTTCTAATAATATGAACTATATTTGTGTGATTGATGAGAGGCATTATTATGAAAGAAGCGTTGACATTATGACGGAATAATTCAGGTAATAATTTTGGTTTTTCTTTTTTGCAATATAAACCAATATTAACTTGTACACCTATAGCTGCAAACTTGTGCGGATATTGGAAAAGACTTTACGATTTCGGAGTAAATTAATAATTAAATTGAGAAGAATTTTCTGAAAGTTAATCCATTTGAACCTGGCGTCTCTCTTTTAACCCTTTAATGGGCCATTTATTTCTAGTATAAGTAAATTAAAGAATGTTTGGAATTGAAATTTGTATAAGAATCGTAATTGATATAAGGAAAAAAAAACTAATTGAGCTTATAAAAAATTAATCTAAATTTTAATGCCATTTTTTTGGTGGTAAGTATACTTACCACGGCCTATTAGGAACTTATTGACTTTTATTTTGCGTTATTTATAAAATAAATTTTATAAATGCTACAAACTTCAAAAGGAATTATGCATTTTATAACTTTTATACGTTTTCTTAAACTAACAAATGGTTACCAAATTTATTCAAACCCACTTCAAGAAAGCTGAAGTTATTAAACAAATGGAAACCTAAATTAAATGAGGTAAGAAAGTTTACCATGGACTCTAAAAAGTGGTGGTAAGTATACTTACCACGGCCTTCGAAAGGGTTAAAAGGACTTTATTTTATTTTACAAAGAAATGAGTGGTAGCCAATGTGTTTTTAGGTTAGGATTTATTTTGCAACAATTAGATAGTTTTTTCTACCATATTTTATTTTCATTTAACATTTAATGACAATACTTTTTTAAAAATAAAGTGACACACAACAGAAAGAACTATCCACTTGGAATAAACAAACATGTACTCCTATTTTCATATTAATTTTTTTCATAAATAGAACATTGTCTGTGCCTGAGAATTAATGGGAAAATTAATATAAATGGGTTAATATGCTATACGTCTGGTTCAATATTAACTTTTTACATTTAGTTTTGACTTAAAAGCACTTTATGTAAAAAGTCGTAGATTATTTATGTTTAGATTTTAATGATTTCAGAGTTTGTTTACAATTTGACATTATTTAACAAGCTGGATAATTTGAACAAAATGGCATTTTATATGTATGTTTGAATTACTAATATTTTGTGGTGGAAGAAAATTAGAAAAATAAGCCAAATTCATTAAACCAAGAATTAAGTATTAAAACATAAATGATGTTAATCCTGAGAAAATATCCCAAAGCAGAGGATTTAAATAAAAGTAATAAGTAAAATAGTCCGACGTAAAGATGCAATTGACCGACTTTCTTGCGTAAAAATAAAATAAATAATAACTAGAATAAAAACGTAAAGTCCCTCTCTTTTCTTTTTAAGTTTAACCTTACACCGTGACCGAGGTGTCTTATCAAAAATTTAAAAATGTTACCAATTTAATTTATTTCATAATAAAGTGCGAGTTGTAGCTCTCACTTTATTTTAGGCCTCTGCTATTGCCCAACCGCAAAAGTGGTCTACTTACATGATATTTGCTGAATCTCTCATTTTTTGCCGGAGAGTTTCTTTCGAATTTTAAAGTTTTAACAAAATGTAAACATTAATGTTATCTAACAAAGTTGATTTATGATACTTATGGCCATTATTACTGATAAATAATTAAAAAAAAATATGCGAAAACCTAACAATATTAAGTGCCTGCTTGTTTTAATAATTTCTTCCTACTATTTTAAAATCAATTGTTATGGATCTAAAACGACGAAGAATCTAAACCAGATTGTGAAAAAAAAAGCAACAGCATTTAAATGAAATCAATATTTCTTTCAGCGTGATTTATTTATTTAGCTTTAACCGCTTCATAATTTAGATCCACATTAGTGAACCTTCGTTTCTTAGCTTCTAAAAACACGCTATAAGACAATTTGTAGTTTGATCCTTACTGAAGAATTCGAGGATGTTTAAGCTTTCTTGGGATTTCAAGAGATGCAGAAAATGCAAGTTAATTGGGTAGAATACCACATAAACAGAAGTGATTTTCGAAAAATTATATAAAATCTACGTGCCCGAAAACGATAGTAATTTTAAGTATTATATAATTTTATTCTAATTTTTTTCCCTTTTAACTTAGTAGTTCCGTGATTTGTAAGAAGCTTTTAAATTTTTATTTACTTAATATTTAAAATAATGCAGACAAAAACACGCAGGCTCATGTATGTGTACCTTGTTATCGTATGGTTAAATTTATGACAGTAGTTAAGAGAAATCTCATATTAAATCTATATAAAATATATCTATTTAGAGAGATTATATCTATTTAGTAATATTTTTATGTGTATTTCAATTAATTGTTTTATGTCTACCTTGGTATCGTAGGTCAAAATTAATGACAATGTAGTAGCTAAGAGAAATCTCATAGTATTATAAAATCTGTATAAGATATATCTATTTAGAGAGATTATGTCTATTTAATAATATTTTTATGTGTATTTCAATAATTTGTTTTATGTGTACCTTGGTATCGTGGGTCAAAATTAATGACAATGTAGTAGCTAAGAAAAATCTCATAGTATTATAAAATCTATATAAGATATATCTATTTAGAGAGATTATATTACTAAATTAGTAATATTTGTATGTTTATTTCAATTAATTGTTTTATGTGTACCTTGGTATCGTCGGTCAAAATTAATGACAATGTGGTATCTAAGAGAAATCTCATAGTATTATAAAATCTGTATAAGAGAAATCTATTTAGAGAGATTATATCGATTTAATGATATTTTTTTATGTGTGGTTATTAAATTGTTTTATGTTTGGCTACATACATACGTTTAATGACTAACTTTTTGTGTTTTTTCCCCATATTTTTGAAATTTTACAGTCAAGAGTAAAATATTTTTTTTAATAATTAGTGTTAGATTCTTTTGAATTATTGTTTGTTTGGCGTGGTATGCATGATTAAAATAGTTTTGAAACTGCTATATAAAGAAGTATTGCAATGTCCTTAAAAAAAACTTCTTAAGAAAAACTTTTTTCCCCTCCAAATTATTATTAAATCTATTCATCACTGAATTTAAATAGACCATAATATAACAATTTGCATATTTGTTCTTACTTTAGGTGCAATTTAACATTTGTAATATTTATATTTGTTCACTTACTTAAGACCACGTAAGTGTACTTAAAATTATTAGCCCCCTGGTAGTATAATTCATATTTTCTTTGTCTAATTATTACTTATGACAGTAAAATAGAAATTCGGAATTGTAAAATATTTTTTTGCTATATTCCTTTATACTTTAGTAAAGAGGTTAATAAAGAATTATAGCAGCAATGGATTCAAAATGCCTGTCGTTACTTTTTCATCAAATTAGAGCCCATGGTATTAAAAGAACAGCCAATTTTTCACGCTTTTTGAGAAAATTTCTTTTAGCGATACCTTAGTTTATGTTTTAATGTTTATAATTCTTTGCGCTGTAAACTTGATTCTATTATCAAATTATGTTTACAAAATTTCTAATTATGTTTACAATTCATTGCGCTGCAAATTTGATTCTTTTATCAAATTATGTTTAGAAACTTTCTAATTATGTTTATAATTCATTGCGCTGTAAATTTGATTCTATTATCAAATTATGCTTATAAAATTTCTAATTATGCTTATAATTCATTGAGCCGCAAATTTGATTCTATTTTAAATTATGCTTATAAAATTTCTAATTAGTTTATATATTTCATTGCGCTGTAAATTTGATTCTATTATCTAATTATGCTTATGAAATAATCAAATTATGCTTACAAAATTTCTAATTGTGTTTATAATTCATTGCGCTGTAAATTTGATTCTATTATCAAATTATGCTTATAAAAGTTCTAATTATGTTTATAATTTATTGCGCTGTAAATTTGATTCTACGTTATTTTCCATTCCACTACATGCATATAAATCAAAAGTTTATTTAAAACGCACTTTGTTTAACTCTCTCGTGGTAAAGCTTTTAAAAGGTTGGCAAAATTAACAAAAATTTTGAAAGCTTCAGCTGTTAACCGTCTACACCAGAGGTCGCCAAAGTGGTCTATATAGACCCCCAGGGGTCTATTGACCCCCGGGGGTCGATCTGAGCCAAGGGGTCGAATGGGGGTCGATCCGAACCGGCAGGGTTGATTGGTCGAAGGATTATCAGTATTTTCAGATATGTGACAATTAGAAATAAAAGAAGAAGACTTGGAAATAGATACAGGTAATCTTCAAAAATTGAGCGACGATTTTAAACTGCGTTTTGTTGATTTGGAAAACATTGACATCCCTGATTGGATTATTGTGCCATTTTCTGCTCAAATTGAAAACGTGGACATCAACTTGCAAGATGAGCTTGCTGAATTATTATGGGGATTTGAAGCAAAGACGCTTTTTAAAAATTTAACAATAAGCAAATTTTGGACAAATATAAATATAATGCAAAAATATGTAAGACTTTACGAAATAGCTCAGCCATTTATGATAGCATTTCCAAGTTCCTATATGGTTGAAGCCGGTTTCAGTCACGTAAATTCAATCTTAACTAAGAACAGAAATAAATTAAATGTGGAGTTTCGAGGGGATTTAAGATTAAAATTGACCAATTTTGAACCCAATATAACGAACCTTGCAGAAAAAAAAACACCAGGCACACCCATGTCATTGATTAAGAAGCAATAAATCCGTAGTTACTTTACTTATTATTTCTACTTACTTATAATTACTTATTATTTCATAAATATTAAGGTATTTATATTTCAACATTAATATATTTTTCATAAAACTATTGTTACACTATGTACTATTACTTTAATAAATGTTCAAAATCATAAAATAAATGTACAAACACAGTATCTAATAGAGTTTTATTTTAATTAACAGAAAATTACTTTTATGGGGGTCGATGGAGATTTCGAAAAATAATGTAGGGGTCTATGATCAAAAAAGTTTGGCAACCCCTGGTCTACACTATCTAAATTATTTTGTATAAAGTGCAGTAGTTGTCAGGCCTGTATTAATTAATAGATTCACAAATTTGGAAGAAAATATAAATATTTATATTATTAATAACATCGCGGAAGAAAACTATCTTCTTTCGGCAAAAAAAACCCTTAAAATTGTAAGCAAACACTTTAATATTCTAGAGAAAAGGAAACCGTCTCTATTAAGAAACGTCTGGCACAGATAGATTTATAATAAGATAAGACTCAATTTGAAATTAAAATCTTACAACTTTAGTTATTAAAAATATTCTTGTTATTGAAACTTCGTGCTTTAACCAGAATGGATGAAAATTATCATAATTGTTCTGACATTTTTTTTTTTAAATTTGGAAAATACGCTGTAGCAACTAATTTCCGTTAACGACTTGACTGCATAAATTAAGATTTTTTTTACTATTTCGTGCTGTGATTGGTCAACTTCTTCAACTTCCAGTTTCTGCACGTGTCGAGGAAAACTTCTTTCATTGAAAGTGAAACAATTGAATAAGAAAAACCAATTATGCTGCCCCAGACATTTTCACTGAATAGTGAAAATATCTTGAAAAATTGTTAAAGTTTACATTTTTCTGTTAAAAAAACCACACAAGTTATTACAGTGTATTGACGGGACTTAGAAGAATTAAATAGAAAAAATTTCTTTCTTTAAGCTAAAATTAAGATTTAGAGGTCTGGTATAACATAGACAGGGGTCGTACACGCATGGAAAAATTAAAAAGTGGTAGTGATATTAAGATAAAAGATTACATTTTGTTATGTTTTTTATTTACAGAATCAGTTTTTAACTAAGTAAATTGATCCGAAGTTAGAGGTTATGATTTTTAATTTCAAAGTGTAATCGAATTCTAAGAAAACTCTGGTTCCTTTAGAATAAAATTGATACAACTTTTTAAGTTTATTCAGGTGATTACGAGCCGTGGACATAGACATAAATCTTTTTTTTTTTTTTTACTTGTTAATAATCCAAACGAGCTGATTTACCTGTAGTAAAGCAGCGATATTTGAAGAGTTTAGATGAATAATCGCATTAACGAAAATCGGAATTTGCGTAGTTTCAGAAAATATTTTTCTTAGTTATTGCAAAAGTAACGTATTAATATCTTAATGCAATAAAATAAATGAAACTCGCACATCACTTCTAGCAAAATCCTTAAACATAAATTAACATGTTCTTCAGTTCTCACAAAAGTTTTATAAAAAGTTCCATTTTCGTTTCAAAATTTCTGCTTTAATTTACTACCACTGAAAATAATATTTTGATAATATCTCAAATGTTGGAAGATTTTTAGGAGGTAAAACATAACGCATGCATTTTATTTTATTTTCTAACCGGCGGTGAACAGCTTACCCTGTTCTGAGTTTACGACTATCAATGTTCAACTCCGTAGCCTTGCAATTTTGAATACAATCCAGATGACAAGGGAACTCCAGGATCATGTATTGGGAAACATTTGCCTTCGTGAATAACTTTTTGAGGGAATTAACCGGCATTTGCGTTGCATGGAGAGGAAAACCTCCTATGGTTAACCTGACGGTAAGGGGACTCTGACCCATGTTCCGTCCAAAGAATATATAAGTGAGAAGAAGACCAGCTCTCATAGGCTCCCATGTAAACCTGTTCCGGAGGCAACGACCTCCATCGAGGTGTGGAAGTATTGCTAGGAAAACAACCTGCCTCCTATCAGAGGGTCCCTCCGTCCTTTCCCCGTAAGCAACCCCACTCATTTCTCCTTGTCTCCCCCCACTCATGTAAACAGCTAATGAAAAGTGACTCAAACCCCGTGTCTGCTTTTGTTCTTTACAGACTTATATGGTTTTGAAAAAAGTTTACTAATTAAACAAGGAAAATATTTACTTGTAAATTCATTAAAAAATAAATATAATTTATTATTTTAACATAGGTGTATAATTTAAATAGATATCGGTCACTTAAAGATGTCACTTTAAACAGTCACTTTAAATATGGCGAAAAATTTGTTGTTAAACAAGTTTAGAGACGCTATGATGGATGAAAGATGTGCGCATGCGTCGGCTCAGAAACCTTTGGCGCTTTTCTTGTCATACAGAGGGACCTTGCTGGCCCCTGCTGCGTATCGGAGAAGCTAGACTTCTTCTCACACTGTATATTCTTTGTTCCGTCTACTGATGATATTTTACTTCAGCAATGTGGTCGGTGCGAGCCTGGTGCGGAATTCGCATCGACCAGCTATCGCTGTTATTCGAACCCGGGTGGTCACCTCATTGGGAAGCGTTTGCACTATACCCTGAGCCATCACGACTCACACTACACTTACAGCAGTGTTTCCCAAACTTATGACTTTTGTGTACCCTTTCTAAATTTTTCGTAGCACCTGTGTACCACTAATAAAAAAATTAATGTACTTTTTACCATAAAAAATTGCACAAAAGTTAAAAATCACAGCTGGCTGTTGACACCACTAATTGTTAACTGTTATCACCACTAATTGTTAACTGTTAACTCTGCATAAATAGCCAATAGGAAAAGACAATTGTCTTGGCTAGCTTTGTTTGTAAATAAATTTTTTTATAATTTTCGTTTGTTGCAAGATATTTCGCATAAGAACGCGTACCCCCGCTAAACTGTTTCCGTACACCTGGGGGTACGCGTACCACACTTTGGGAAACACTGACTTACAGGAATAAAAGTAGTGAAAAGAATATAAGTGAAGAGGCAATTTGATGCGACATTAGTACTTCTCCACCTCTTCATAGCGCGTGGAAATACATTTTACCCTGACTTGTCCCGATCTGTCCATGTGTTTTTTTTTTAAAAATTAAATTGTGCTTTTTTTTAAAAATTTTTTTCAATTGAAATGAATCTTCAGAAATGGAATTTACAAAAATTATTTGATGAATGCTAATTAATTAATTAACTAATAATTAAGCAAATTTTATGCTTTTCTTCTGCGCATTACAAAAAGTTAATTTCGAAAAGTGGGCACAGTATCTATCAAACGCTTAACACGTGCTGCTGTTCATGAAATCTTAAAAACAAAAGAAAACTCAAATGCAATTTATGCTGAAAAATACACACTGAAAGCTAATGATGCAATTCTAGTCCCGTTTTCTAAACAGACGGTGGGCACTAATCTGTTGATAGTTAACTTTTTCTGCAAATATTGAGCCGAAAACGTCAGGGTTAGCATTTCTGTTGCACATGAAATTGACTTACTTTTAAAATAGGCTCTTTATCTATTCCACTATTGTTTTACAACAGTTATCAAGAATTTAAAATCTTTCTTTCCTCCCATTAAACAATTGAAATCTTTTACAAAATGCAAAGAAGCCAATTTATTTTATCAAGTTTAGTTAATTTAAATGATCAGAGTGTATTTGCCAGAACCTGTCAGACACGTTTTTTAGCAATAAAGACAAAGGGGAAAAAATGATGCGCAACTTCTTTAATTTTGTGATATTAATGTAATTGAAGAATGTGTAATATTGCATAATTCAACATCACAACCTTGGTATGATAATTTACTACTTACACGACACGCATTTATTTAAGTTTTTGACTGAAAAAAAAATTCTTAGCCAAAAAAAGTAGGTTTATGCGTTTTTCTTTTCTTTTTTAAAATAACGTTTTTAGTAAGTATCAAGGGCTTGAATAATAAAATAACGCACAATCAGTGATAATGTAAGATCAATTCAAAAATCAGAAAAAAAATGTTCCCCAGTTTTAGCAATTAAAAGTTGCACTATAATAGATACAGATACACTAGAGTGTTCCCAAATGGTGTTCCCCTAGGGTTCCGTAGAAGGATCATACTGCCGTGCAATTGAAAAAACAATGCAAGTGCTTCACAATAGATTTCGAGAAAAGTGGCTTGACAGCTGTTTTCTTTCTATTGCAGATACTATGAACCTAAAATATAATTTCAGAAAACTGATAGAATAAAAAAATTTTTTGAAATTTTTTTTTTTGCAATATGTAGCTTATCACACATAGATTGCAAATAAATAAAAATTTCAACTTTGAATTTTTTGACGCTAAACGTTGATTTTTCATTTGCACGGTAATATAAGGGTCCTGAGACTTAGAATTTTTTTTTTACCAGATATGATTTTTGAGACCCTGAAATTAAATTTATATCCTATTAACTACCCATTATTTATTTAATATTTTCGTTATTTTAGTAAAATTATTAAATCAAATTTCTCGTCAAGAAAGAAAAGCGAAATTAAAAAATATTCTAATAGCAATATATTGAATGAATAATGAAAAGAGCACATTTATATAAAATTGCATTAATATTTTGCATGGAATAAAAATGACCAAATTCCTCAATGAAGAAATAAGTTTCTCTAATAACCATCTTCAACGTTTATTTCCATCCTTTTTTGCCTTTATTTCAATGAATACTAAGATTTAGATCATTTATATTTAGTTTATACATACACTAAAATCAAATTTGCTGACTACATGCCGTTCCAGGCCAGTAAATTTAACTGTTTGATATAATAAATACTGATAAAAGGATATGATGTAAAAATATCATTACGTAATCATTCATTAAATACTTTCAAAATAATTAATATAATTCTAATCTTTAAATTTTAGGGGGACTGGAAAGTAATGTCGTTTAGATGGATTACATGTTCGTTAGTCTTAAAAACCAATTCAATTTTTTCGATCCATTTCAATTCATTTTCGATCCGGCAGTGAAAGGTTGTTGCTAACTAGGGTGAATACATTATTTTTAAAAAATAAAATCTTGATAATAAATATCAAGTGCACAGAAACGACACTACTATCCGACCCCCCCCCCTAATATTTTCATTTATTTATTAATTTATTTATTAAGGTTCATGGTCTGNACAAACCTGACTTTCTCAAACTTTCCAAGGAGATGCAAGCACATTGTTCGCATTAATAAATATTTATTAAGTATGAAATTTAGTTTTATTTAGTGTAATAAAAGTTTACTAAACAAGGAGATTTGGCTCCCAATTTTTTAAAAAATTGTTGTAATGTTCATATTTGGCTCTTTGGCTAAAAAGTTTGCCGACCACTGCCCTAGGGTTCCGTAGAAGGATCATACTGCCGTGCAATTGTAAAAACTCTGCAACTGTTTCAAAATAGATTTCGAGAAAAGTGGCTAGACAGCTGTTTTCTTTCTACTGCCGATACTATGAACCTAATATATAATTTCAGAAAACTGATAGAATAAATTTTTTTTTTGAAAAACAATTTTTTTGCAATATGTAGCTTATCACACATAGATCGTTTTTATACATTTTTAATTTAACAAGCATTGTTTTTATCAACTTTTAACTGATTGTTTTGATTCTTAACTTGTTCTGCCTTTTAACCTCTTTATCGAATTTTAACTTCTATATTTTATCACTGTTTTGCATGTTCCTGCAAAGTTTTAACATTTATTGGTTTTTGGGTGATTTTGTGTTTTTTTTAAACCTTTTTACTACTTTATTATTTTATTTGGTTTTAACTTGTTTTATAGAATTGTACTGAACATTATTTTAGATATTCAGATTTTTATATTCACTGTTGATGTAACTTTTAGAGATTTACGTATTTTTAATGTATGATTTGTGTATGTATCAACTCTCGTATGCCCTAAAATTGGGCGGGGCGAGATAAGAATAAACTTATCACGCATAGATTGCAAATAAATAAAAATTTCATTTTTGAATTTTTTGACGCTAACGTTGATTTTTCATTTGCACGGCAATAAAGTGGGTCCTCAGAGTTTGATTTTTTTTTACCAGATAAGATTTTCGAGACCCTGAAATTAAATTTATATCCTAATAGGATATAAATTTCTTATTAGCTTTGTTTCGACTACCCATTATTTATTTAATATTTTCGTTATTTAAGTAAAATTATTTAAGCAAAATTCTCGTCAAGAAAGAAAAGCGAAATTAAAAAATATTCTAATAGCAATATATTGAATGAATAATGAAAAGAACACATTTATATAAAATTTCATTAATATTTTGCATGGAATAAAATTCCTCAATGAAGAAATAAGTTTCTCTAATAACCATCTTCAACGTTTATTTCGATCCCTTTTCGTCTTCATTTCAATGTAAATCAAGTTTTAGCTCATGTATATTCAGTTAATAGATACACTAAAATCAAAAAATTTGCTGACTACATGCCGTTCCAGGCCAGTAAATTTAACTGTTTGATGTAATAAATATTGATAAAAGGATATGATGGAAAAATTTCATTCCCTTTAATCATTCATTAAATACTTTCAAAATAATTAATACAATTCTAATCTTTAAATATTAGGAGGACTGGAAAGTAATGTCGTTTAGACGGATTAAATGATGACTAGTCTTAAAAACCAATTCAATTTTTTCGATCCATTTCAATTCATTTTCGATCCGGTAATGAAAGATAGTGGCTAACAAGGGTGAATACATTATTTTTTAAAAATAAAACCTTGATAACAAATATCTAATGCACAGACGACACTACTTTCCAGTCCCCCTAATATTTTCATTCATTTATTAAGTCTCGTGGTGCCTTGGTTCCACCAAAAGATAATCGATCATTTAGGTCTACATAGCTGAAAAAAATTGGCAACCACAGCAGTAGATTGCATAAGAAATTGTGCGCTTAATGTTCTTAACAGTTTTCTTTAAAACTGTTGGAAGAACTTTGGCATAAAAAGAACTTTTAAGCTTTCTCCTCCATATTTGGTCGACAGTAATTCTGCTTAGGTAAAAATGATACTATTTCTAGTTGCTTTATGATATTTAAACAAGTGCTAGTAGCTAAAAGAAAAACTGTTTTTATCATTTTTTTTAAAAAATTATACAAAATTAATATATTTATACAAAAATTAACCGATAAACATATTCTGGCTAAATAGGGCGTTTCTGTAGAGTTAGGATTTACGTACCTGTCAAACGTCAATTTTTTCGAGAATGGTTTTTCCGAGTTGTTTCGAAATGATAGCCAAATTACATAGATGAACTAAAAAAGATGTATATTTTTCCGGTGTTTAAGCACACCATTCACTTGTCAAAGCTGAATTGCCGAGTTAAAGATGACCTTTAACCATTCTTAACAGTCAGTGTGAAAGGTAAAAAGATAAAAGTGTGATATATGAAAACAAAGAACATCATTATTCCATTATGCTTAGTATTCAAAGCTAGAAGTAAAGGATGAATTAAATAAAATAATTTCGTAGTATTGATTAGGTAATATCGCTGGAAAAGTGCGCAGTCTGATGTGTTTCTCTTTTTCCAGATTTTGACATTGAAATATTTCAGTAAAATTTACAGCATTGCATTTAATAGCTTTGTCAAAAAAAATTTATTTGAAAACCTGCATGTTAAATGGTTCTGTATTAAGATCTTTATGGACGCATGTCCCATGAACAAAGTCCTAGTCCCCTATCTTGAAATAAATTCGTATTGATTTGAAACAGTGAGGAGTTTTACTTACTTAGGATCAATTATTACCATTGACAACAGAATTACTCCTGAAATAAAAAAAACCGACTCTATTTGGCGAATAGGGCTGTCTATGGGCTGAGAAGATTTATTAAATATAGGTATCTTTCTAGAAAAACAAAGTTCCTAATCTACAAAACTCTTGTCCGGCCAGTCTTGACTTACGCTTCTGAAGCTTGGACAATGACAAAATTGGAGGAAAATTGTATCGCAATATTTGAGAGAAAGATTTTGCGGGTATACTTGGTGGTGTAAATGAAAACAATAACGTGAGAAGGAGATTTAACTTTGAACTGTACAAGATTTATAAGCAACCTGATATTATTAAATACATAAAAATAAATAGAATGAATTGGATCGCCCACATGATTCGAATGAGTGACGACAACACATTAAAAAAGATACTGCCTTTTAGTCCCACTGGAAAAAGAAAGCGGAGAAGGCCGCGGTTGAGATGGGCTGACTCAGTGGAGTCTGATTTTCTTGCAATTAATGAAAAAAATTGGAGATCAAGGATAAATCGGAAGTCGTCAAGGAGAAATCTTCAGAGGAAGGCATTGGCTCACATTGGGCTGTCCAGCCAACTTCGATGATGATGATGATGATGGACGCATGAACCGTTTGGCACTTGTAACTTTTTTTAAAAATTTATTTCGGTAGGTGGTATGTTTTTTTTAAAATTTTTAAAATTTTATTTTATGAAATACTGCCTTATACTGTTGATGACGCGCAAGTGAGAACTGGTCTGATCAACGAAACATAAATTTGTGGTTTCAGTTTGATATCGAACTTTGATTTAGAGGAGATTTTACTTATGAGCAATGGTGATTAAAATCATTTAAAATTTTATAAGGCCCAGTATTGATATTTAGTAAAAGCAGTATTAGTTTTTTTAACTGTATTAGTTTTTAGTAAAAGCACAGTATTTAATAGAATAGCATAAAATGCCAAAAACGGATTTACTTTTATACTTATATATTTTCAAACATATTTTGATTTGCAGTTCCATTTAATATTCCTTTTTGTAATGATGAATCTATCATAATTTTTACCAAGCATTTTTATCATAATTTTTACCAATTTATATACAACATTTACATAGAGCAGAAGATTCTGGAGACAAGTTTACAGCTTTATTTTCAAAGAACAAGTGCACACTTTTTTAATATGCAGTATATACGAGTAGTTATTATTTCTTTTATATCATGTGATCTATAATACCCAGACTTTTTTGTCAGAATCGATGCCGTAAGATGTAATCATAATGACGGATGAAGATCTCAAAATATTTACTGGTTAGAATGATTTTCGGTTTCATAAGGGCATTTTGCTGCGCAGTATAGATTCATTTTATAAATAAACATTACGTTTCTATTAATTAACGATAATATATACGCGAAGAGCTTAGTTTATTATGTGAAAGAGATTATTTAATGTTCTCATCTGTTAGAAAGGAATTGCTAATCTACAATTAAAATATATATCTTTCAAGATTTAGTTTAAGTTCCCTTACCAAGTTACTTTTAAAAAATAACAACAATAATAGGGGAAAAGGAGAATAACGAAAATAAATTTAAATATAACTTAAAAGATTTTATTATTAAATGCATCAATTGTTATGATCAAAAGTAATTAAATCTATTAAAACTAAGATTAAACTTATTCCTTAATAAACTTTTAAATTTCTTGAAATTACATAAAATAAAACTTAATTCAAAACAAGATGTTTCAAATTTTTTTAAACCTAGTTGAAGACTTAGTTAAATAGCGGTATAAAAATTATCATAGGTGCAAAAATTTACCCAAACCAGGGTATTTAGTTTTAGATTTTACAAATAGAATTTTTAATAAATTTAGTTTGAATACAATGATTTGTAAAATTAAAAACTTTCTTCCCATTCAACTAAATTGTAAACTCACCTTTAGATGTACAAAAAATTTAAGTTATCACGTTATTACCGGGGATTTAGATATTATTAATAATGATAAAAATAAAAAAATTCTGCCTTTAGGTTCTAAATTTAGAATATTCAACTTCCAAAAATAACGTTATTTTTACTTTTATTAAAAATCTTGATAGGTTTATTTGAAAATTATCTTACAAACTTAATTTTCCACTTGAAAGATTTTATGAATGGAAAGAAAACATCAGTAAATATTTCAAAATTAATTAGAAAAGAAACAAATTAATTTTTCAAAAAAATTTAAATTTCAACTCTGAACTAAAACAAGAAATTCAAAAAATTCAAAATGAATTTTGCATGACTATTGTTGATAAAACTAGTAGTAAGTTAGCTATTATTTAAAAACATTTTTACAAACAAAGTCTTCTTTCTAATTAAATTAATTGCAGTATCACATACAAAAAATTCAACACCAGCAGTTATATTATTATTATTAAAAAAATTAATGCTATCTAAAAAGACTTAAAATTAAATCAAATAATATTAAAAATTTTCCTTTTCTTTTTGCTAATCCGAAATTCCATAAAAATCCAACTAAATTAGAGTTTATCGCCAGTGGCGTTAATAGTAACATGAAGAAATTGACGTTGACATTCGGCATAAAACATTTTATTAAAAAAGTATACAATAAAATTAGTAAGCGTACTAAAAATAATAATCACATAAATTGAAATATTAAAAATAGTACATAGGTTTTAAAAACACTAAAATCTTTAAATAATGTTGATTCTCTATTCTGTTGTGATTTCGAAAACTTATATACTTTCCTTCCAACAAAGTAACTAATAAAATTATTGATGACCTTCTTCAAATTCATAGTTTATTTAATCTTAATGATATTATTGATGATGAAAACTGGAAATTTCCAGTTCATGTTAACTTAACCAATAATTATATTCTATCTAATGACTGTATTTTCTAACAAAATAATGGTATCCCAATGGAAAATGATTTCAGCACTAATGTTTGTAATATTTTTCCTTTTCTCCAAGAATTCGTTAAATCATTTGTTAATCTTCCTACAAATTCCTTCTTTCTCAGATTTATTGATGCTCTTTTGGATACTAATTCTAACGATTTTGATATTTTAGTAAAAAGAAATATCCAAGTGAATTAATTCTTAACAAAACTAATCCTTGAAACTTTTCCGCATATTTTCTAGATTTATATCTCATTATTAATGAAGATAGGAAAATTACATTTAAACTTTTTAGCAAAAGAAAAGAGTTTGACTTTCCAATTAAAAAGAGCATTGATTTTAATTCCAACTTAGCCATTCTAAGGTTTTACAGGAATAATTCCTATTACAATTATAATTGAAATTATAACATGAATGCAGTTTGAATTAAGGAATAGAAATTTAACTATAAAACTAGAGAACAATATTTTGTCCTTTCTGTTGCACTAGAGATTTGAACAAATTGTTTTAGGTATTTTCGGGACACTGATTTCAAATTTGAAGTCGCTTTCCCTCTAAAAGATAAAGTATTCATTAAATTAAATAAAACATTACTAGCCAGAAAAATTTAAAATTTGTTCAATTGAATACTAAGTGTTCATACTTCTCTGTTACGTAGGGAGTGGTAGGTAGAAGGCGATAATACGTTTTCATTTATGATGAGATACGTTATTGCCATATTTTTTGTCTGAAGTGATATTTTCAAAGGGAACAGATAACTGTTTATCTGCTCATATAAACTTGCACGTTCTTCATAAAGTTTTACATTCAGACAAAACTAAACAAAACAGAGAATAAAATTTTTAAAAAAATCTGCAGTTGATCGAACACATTAATTTCGGATTTGAAATCTGTGTACCCAAATGAGTTAAAATCAATGCAACAAATTGTTCCCTAGTGTAATCAATAAATTGTAAACAGCTCTATTATTTACTTTTTGGCTTGCCAATATGTAATTTCTTTTCTATTTTTGATAATGTTAAAAAAATGCATATTAGAGGTAATCTTGACAGAACACCAGTATACCTTTATGGCAGATAATACAAGAGGGAAAGAATTGTAACCAAAAAACTACTTTTCCTCTGGAAAGGATTATAGTTTTCCTTAATTTTATTTTCAAATGGCTTATTGACCAAAACGACATGTGATAATGCTTGATACTATACTGCAATCTGGTGCTCATCAGTTAAATTAAAGTTTAAATTTTAAAAATATTAACCCCTTCCTTCTCGCTCCCGTGAAAATGACGGGGTGAGATTTCGCCCGCTATTTCTCGCTCCCGTGATATTGACGGGCTGGAGTGTTCAGAAGTAACGCGCCAATAATAGTAAAACTAATTAATTTCTTTTGTCCGGAAAACATTTTATTTCTCATTTTACACACCTGATGGCAGTACCAGGATATTTTTAAGGTAATTGTAGATAGTTAGTTTATTTGAAACTAATTGAAGCACTAAAAACTAAGATCAATAGCTGCTCATTTCACCTCCGACGCCTCATACCACAACTATCAGCACGAATAATAGTCTTCAATTCCAGCATCTATAGTCTACATCAATAATCCAAAGCATCAATAGTCCACAGCATCAAACACTTTACCAATACTGAAATCCTGACCTATGCTACTTCACGTTGACTATCAAATTACAGCCATCCACAGATTACAGCAAGTTGCTCTTATTATTTTCATTTTCCTTTAGTTATACAAGGAAGGTGCTTGTCTCCCTGTAACAGCCACCCCATAGACTGCTGAACTCAAACTGTCGTTTATTTTAACTTCTTATTCTATTTCATGATCTATGGGATATAGGCTTTCTGCGCGGCATTTTTATAGTGCGGCATATTTAATAAGTGGTTTCAACTGTTTCAAGAGGCTAGCGTAAATTTAATTGTTTTTTTTTATTGCATGTCAATTTAAAGGATTTAGCAGATCAGTTATAACACATATATTTAATTTACAAATACAGCTGATCAAATAATAATTAGTTACTTTCAAGGAGTCAAAATCCTTGATCTTTTTTTCAGTATTTTTTTTTCTGAAACGTGTCGACCCTGAACTCATAATAGTAAATAACAAATACCCACTCGCCAATTCTTCCGGTTTTCCCGGAAGAATTTATTTTTATAATTAAAGAGGAGGCAAAATTTATCGAATCACGTGTTATTTTTTCATTAAATAAATACGGTTTAGAATGATATTGACTACCATTACGCATAAATAATTTAAATACATAGTGGATTTAATAATTAGCTATATCTAACCTGCCAACTCTTCCGGATTTTCCCCAAGATTTTATTTTCATATTTAAATTGGTAGCAATACTCGGGTTATTCCAATTAACTTTTTGAATTATAATGATAATTATAAATGAGTTTGACCACCACTATATATAAATAATTACAATAAATATATAAAAGCATAATAAATATTGCGCAAGCGAATTTCAACGGGATCAAATTATAAATATATTTTTGAGCCAGATTGTTTTTCGTTTATTGTTTTACAACCACTCTGAAAATCCATTCTCGGACAGAGTGAAAGTTGGCAGGTATGCTATATCTTTAAGCAACACCAACATACATTCTTAATTTAATTAGCCCAGAGATGCCAACTTGCTCCGGACAGCAAATATATATTTTAAAGTGGTTGCCTATCAATTGTGATTCTCAATTTAATAAATTCAATTTAGTAGATTTATTTCCACCACTATTTTTAAATAATTCGTAGGTTTATAAAATTCATCACTTTATAGTTCGTTCTTTATGATATACCTCTTAAAAACCAAGCAAAAGAAGTGACATATTTGCAGAATATATTTTGCGATTTACCGCTTATTACATATTTGGGCGTGTCCGGAGCAGTTGGCATCTCTGTTAGCCTAAACCTACCACTAGGAAAACGCATCTTTGCAAAGTGTAACTAATTGGTACTTCATTTACGCTTAAACTGGTGGGAATTTTGTTGTTAGTTTGGTTTTAGTGTTGCCGTTGCTATTTTTTAATCATAATTAATTTACCTCACAAAAAATAGTTTGTACTTTTGATTTTTATAATAGCAAGCAATCACTTGTACGTATCTTACTTCTTACCATATTTTTCATTTATTCATTCAATTTACTTTTTCAGATATGTATTTCAAACTTAACAGGAGGACTCCAAAGCAGTGCGATTACATCATTCCATCAACTATGCTGCAATTACCGAATTTCCAGACCAAGAAAATGCATTTCGTGTTCATAATGTGCTTGATAATTGTTTTCGTGCACCAATCATCACCAAAATCTTCTGTGGACTACAAAACAAAGTTTGCTTTGGCTCAAGCTCACTATGAGAGAGTGAGATGGAACACTGAATGCTCACGACCACAACCTCGAGTGTTCCGGGTTGGAACACCGGAGTTGAAACTTGTGCCATCTGCCACCATACTTCACAGATGTGGGGACTCTACGGGATGCTGTGACTTTTCAGTTGAAAGTTGTGTGGCAAAAACCAAAGAAAGATTAAAACTCTACTTTTTTGTAAAATCTTCAAATGGCCGACAATGGAGGAAAAATAGGAGATTTAAAGTGACAAAATTATTTTTGTCCAATCATACTTCGTGTCATTGTGTTGATAAAAGAAATATACCTAGGTGATGTTGTACCTTGTTGCATGATCTTCTTGTTTTTCAATTATTTGGTTAACAATGATCGCAATGTCAACAATGGAGAAAGAATAAAAGACTGAAAATGACGAAATTATTTTTTTTTCGAACTATACTTCGCGTCACTGTGTAGAAAAGAAATATATAAAGGTGACATGCATCATTATATCTTGTTGTATGATATTTTATTTCCTTATTTGGTCAAAGATAGTCCTAGGGCTGACAATGGCGGTCAAATGGAAGACTAAAAGTGGTAAAATTACTTTTATCTAATCATACTTCGCGTCTTTGTGTAGATAAAAAAATATACCAGGGTGATGTTTCACCTTGCTCTAAGATTATCTTTGTCTTTCATCATTTTGTCAACTATGTTCGAATGACCAACACTGGACGAAGAATAGGAGACCGAAAATGACAAAATTATTTCGTTGAATAATACTTTCTGTTATTGTGTACAAGGTGGTGTTATGACTTGTACAATGATTATCTTGTTTTTCATTATTTATTGTCTCCATACTTTAATTACCAATTTTTCCAAAATTTATAAATTTTACATTCAGCTGTTTAATTGTTGTGTTAAGTGAGAAAAATTATTCTATTCCACAAACAACATAAAATACACAATTGGAACAACGGATAGAAGTGAATGTAGAATTTAGTCTCACAAATGTCGGTAACGCTTGCATTGCATTGAGCATTAACAATATTACGTATTCAAGGCAAGGAAATCGAAATGAGTTGTAATTTATATGTGACGTAACATATCAGGAAGAGGATGCGTCACTAAGATACAACGGGTTCGTGAAGTCCGTGTTTAGCTAAATAAAACAAGCTTCCTGAGAGATAAAATGATTGACTTATTTTAAACTATCAAGTGACAACAAATTAAATCTAATTAAGAGTTGTAATTTTTTTCGCATTCACTTCTTTTTAAAGAGTTAGGGAAATCGAAGCATCCTATAAGTTTATCGAAGCATGAAATAAATTTTAAAAGCTGTAAATTAACATAGCTGTAATTTTCCCCCCATAAATTTTATCTTCCATGCAAAAATGAATATGCCTAAACATTTACCAATAATTAATTTGAGCTTATCTAGAATTTTTATACAAATTTGAACATTAATCTTGATTTAGAATTATACACAAGTTAATCTGAGTGTACATTTTTTTTAACAATCTTTTTTCTTTTTAAGACAATTGTTGATTTTGTACACACTGATTTGACACGGGGTTTTGGTTGATGCTTCATAAAACTAATTATTTAATATTTAGTTATTAAATAAAACAAGTAAAANTTACCGTAGCCTTAAGACAATTGTTGATTTTGTACACACTGATTTGACACGGGGTTTTGGTTGATGCTTCATAAAACTAATTATTTAATATTTAGTTATTAAATAAAACAAGTAAAATCAAAATGAAATTAATTTTCGTCAAAAAATTCTGTCTTGAGAAAATAATGTTAAATTTAAATTAAAGGGTGATAATATTTTATTTTCCCCATCTTTTAGGAGGAAGCACAGTTTTTAACTTCTACTATTTATAAAAAAAAATATAGTATCTATATACATGCATACCTTTTCATCATCTTCAAAATTTATATGGGCACCTGAGACCCCTTTGCCATCCACCTTGATGTTTTAACTTTAAAGTACTACTTTCTGGTAACGGTAATTGAGTGAAACGAAAATTAAATATTTTTCATTTTAGATTTGGAAGTTAACCTCAGTTAACCTTTTCTGAACACTGTCACACAAGGTTGCCAGACTTGGAAATTAAAAAATATACTACAACTTTACCTGAAAAAATACTACACATTCTTAAGCGCCATCTACAGTAGTAATTTGGAAGTTTAAATAATATTAGAAGGATAAAATACGACTAAATAAATAATATTACTATTAAAAGGATAAAATAAAAAGATATATTACTGAGAATAAAATAATTTTAAAACAGAAGTGCAATTAACTTTTCCTTTTTGTGCGCTTATACTTCAGGTAAATGCGTAGTAAAGATTTAAATCAGCAATTTCGTCTTATAAGAATTTAAGAATTGAGTGCATCATAAAGAATTTATAACAAATTTGTAGAAAATCAAACTTAGATGGAAAAAAAATCTCATATTTTATTTCATATCCTACATAGAAAAAAAAACGTACAATTTATTTTAACAACGTGTTGTTTGCACAAAAAGTAAATTATATTATAATCTATAAATAAGGAATAAATAAACTGTTGTTTCTTACAACTATCACTAGATAGACAGACTAGTATAAAACGAACGGTTAGCGGTACATCGTGATTTCCATGGCTATTACTATTTAAAACAACGCCAAGCTAGAATAATTCACATTTAGTTCAAGATGCATACCTGCCAACTTTTACGAATTTGGCGTAAAATTTTATTTCTATATTTAAAGTGGTAGTAAAATGTATGCTTTCTATATATTCCTTCCATTTATAAACTTAATTTAAAATCTTTTTGACCACCACTATTTTTAAAAAATTTAAGCATATATATTAATATAAAGTACTGTCGTGTTAGTCCACATAAGCTTTATATAAAAACTGCTTTATGTAAAACTCTCTTTTTAACCAGTTATACTTAACTTAAAATATATGTTATTTAACATAAATCATTATGTAAATAAACACTCTATTATTAATCGTTGCACCACTGATATGCAAATCTAATTTTGTGTCATGTACCTTTTACTCATTATGAACGAGGATTAAGGGTCTGGATTGACCCAGGGACCTCATTAATCCAAGGCTAAGCCGGCCACCGTGACTTATATAAAAACTGCATATGTTTCGGCATAGAATTGTAATTTAAATTCTAATTTACTACCACTGGGGAAAACCATCCTCGAAAGGATTAAAAGTTGGCAGGTATGAAGATGTATGTGGTTGGCTTAATTCAAAAATCGCTTTTTTTCTTTAAGAAACTAGAGTGGCACTTCTCTCTGATTTTGAAATTGATAAAAGAAAAAAAAGACATAATAATACCACTCTGTATAAAAATACAAAAAATACCACATCCCTATTTTTTGGTGAAAATACTACCGTAGTATTAAAAATACTTTTTTTTTTAATAAAAATAAAAAGGAAATAATTTTACTACTACTATTTAGCATTTTTTTAAAAATTGACAGCATATATTTATTCTCAAAATCTATTGCATCTCCGATTGTTGGTTAAGGAGCTATTCAAATCTGCAGTTCTGCCAATTTTATTGTTAGTAGTAGTAATTTATCAATGAAATTATAGACCATTTATACATAATAGATCTTGTTTCGAATTAATCATTCAGCNACTAAATAGTTTTATTTTGAACAAAGTAATGGTGAATTAAATAAATCAAACAATTATAACTCCGCCCACAAATAAACTGCTAAAGAATTACTTTGATTACCAGTTTTGTCTTTTTATACTGATTGATACAGTTTCATGCTGTCACGTATTTGTGACAGTCGGCGCGAAAGGGTTAAGAAACTAGAGTGGCACTTCCTCTTTGATTTTGAAATTGATAAAAGAAAAAAAAAACATAATAATACCACTTTGTATAAAAATACTACAAAAAATACCACATCCCTATTTTTTGGTGAAAAATACTACTGTAGTATTAAAAATACTTTTTTTTGAATAAAAATAAAAAAGGAATAATTTTATTACTACTATTTAGCATTTTTTAAAAAATTGACAGGATATATTTATTCTCAAAATCTATTGCCTTCTCCGAATGTTGGTTAAGGAGCTATTCAAATCTGCAGTTCTGCCAATTTTATTGTGAGTAGTAGTAATTTATCAATGAAATTATAGACCATTTATACATAATAGATCTTGTTTCGAATTAATCATTCAGCAATGTAAGAAAGTGGTTCAGACTCATTTAATTTCAACCAAGTGACGCAAATCACGTCTTGTAGAACCGGCAGACGGGGAACTTACGTCTAAAACTTTCAAGGAAAAACCCAAGGACGTGACCAGCTAATCAAATTCGACAAAACAATACACTTTAACCTTTGATGCGCATAACTTTGATGGAATGACATTCACAGACACATTACTTAGCTATTATGGATTTCTGAAGTTTAAACACATTCTAAAGAATAACAAGAATGTTGTTTATGAAAACATTTTTTATTACAAAGAGAATTCATCCCCCAAACGTGTTTTGTTTCTTCGGTAGGAGTGACCAGTAACTTTTTTTTTCTACATTGATATGGTTACTTAAAGAAATTACTTGACCCTTTGCATTCTGATGTCACCTCTGAGGCGCCATCTTTAATCACCACTCTAAAAATAAAATTTTTTGTAACTTAATAATTAATGACCTTTTGTTATACTTCGTATTTGAAATTATTAAGTGCCTAGATTATTTCAGTGTTTTTAAGTATTAGTGCAAAGGGTTGAGTTGAACAAGTTTCGTAACTACTTATGCCAGGGGTTCCTAATCTTTTTCGGCTACGGAACACTATAATCTATCTTCTTTCGACGGAACCCAAATTTCACAAATAAAATTTTTTAACGTAATTGTGAACGTTATAACCTACAGAAAATTAATTTTTAAAACATTTAAGTAGAGGAATGAAGATTTTTCCTTGTTTTACCATTAATAATCATAAACTAGGCTTTATATCTGACATTCAATTTTATAGTCCACGTGCTTTACCTAGTCTAGTTATGAATTTGTCTTTGGTGTATATGTTACCGTGAATGACGGAAACCAAGAGAATGTCGACTTTCACCGGTGAATGTCAACAATCACATAATCAATATCACATAGTCATAAATAATATCACAATTGGTGAATGTCCGAGATATTTGTTATATCAGATTTGATATTAAGTTATTGGTTGATACCATTATATTAATTCGATATTTTTATATCTATTGAGGATAAATAAGGAGAAACATTAGTGTTTGGAGTACCGGGCAGTGGCACTGAACCTTAAAAGCACATCAGTGTCAGGGCTAAAGAGAATAGAAGGGCTGGTTCACTCCTTTGAAGAAACTCTCGCCGCTCCAATCCTCCGATTTTCTCTAGGGACGTCACTTTGGCGCAATGCTCGCACTTTTACTTCAAGAACGGAGCGTTCGGCCTTACTAGCTCTATGCTAATTAGAG
>NC_092213.1:72867614-72876866 GCF_043381705.1 Parasteatoda tepidariorum | reverse complement strand
TTAAAACTGAACTTTTTAAAATAAAGTATTTATCGTGTCATTTTCACCAACTAGCAAAACATTTTTATAAGTTTAAAATGGTATTTTTTTAATATAATAACCAAGAAAGTTTTTTTTGAACTATGTTTATGAACGGAAATAATGTGTTAATTACGTAAAGTTTGAAGGCTAATAACCAGAAAAAGTCTAACTTATTTTTACAAAGAGAAAGATGCGAAGTTATCATATCTTTGCTTGCGATCTCCGAGATCTGTGGACACAGTCACGTCATGAGGAGGGAAATCGTAGCTTCAGCTCTAAGAGCGGAGTGAACTAGCCCTTCTATTCTCTTTAGTCCTGCATCAGTGAAGTGTATACCGGAAAAATGTATATTGGGCAGTGGCACTTAACTAGACCTAGTATATATTTCAGACATTTAGCAAAGCGACTACGTGATTGTCAACATTCACCGGTGGTAGTCAACAACTACAAATTTTGGTCATTCACAGTAAATTATGTATGTACATAAATTGAAAATGAATAAAATAATCTGAATTATGGTTCACTTCGAAATGAAAACTTAAAAAAGCTGCTATAAACGTTTAAAATGTTTATTAGGGAAGCATATTTATTTACTTTATTTTTCTTTAGTTAATTTATTTTGATTTTGGAAAGCACCATCATAGAAAATACTATTGCAATATTTTATAAACGTTTGTTCTTTTCATAAGTTGTTCAATATATTACTATTAGAAATTATATTTTTATCCAAAAAATGCAATTTCTATTTCATTGGCATTTTACTTGAAATAATTTCACAAAGAGAGCCAGAAGATTAAATATATTATGAATTATAAGTTGGATCTAAATATAATCCGGGGTTTGAAAAAACTTTTCACTGGTTATAAGAAGTACTAACTCACGGAACCCCTTTTACTTTTTAACGGAACCCTAGGGCTCTGTGGAACACCATTTAAGAACCGCTGACTTATTCAACTGGAAATTTAAAGTAGTTTCGAAAGTAGTTTAAAAAAAGGCTTTCGTTCTATTTAAAATGCTGCCGAAGTTAAATTTTCGATCTTAAAAATTTAAAGAGTTAAATAGTTTTCCTCATCAATTAGCATAAATATTTTACTTTCCAAACGGGTTTTGAAAGATTTATGTGAGGCTAGTCAGTATTTTTTTTACAGATAAAGAAAGTAATTTGAAAGTTTTTACATCAGTTGAACGAGAATCGTTTTTAAAAGTGGCTTACATTATAATTCTAATGAAGATAAAGTTGCAAAGTGGGATTTTTAAGTTCATAAGATAAATATTTATTCTTGATCCCAATTTTTAAAATGGTATCTTACAAAATCATAAAAGTTTTCTAAAAATTACAGTAAGTTTTTAAGTCTTTGGGAAAGAGACCTAATGAGTAATTATGCAATTAAAAAAATTACTTCATAAACTTGTATTAGAAAATTTTTAAATAATTGATAAGATGAATATTTTCTGATCGCATCCAAAAATCACCACGCTTATTGACTTTTACTTTTCTTTATTTATAAAATAAATTTTATAAATCATACAAACTTCAAAAGGAATTATGCATTTTATATCTTTTATACGTTCTTATAAACTAACAAATGGTTACCAATTTTATTCAAACCTACTTCAAGAAAGCTGAAGTTATTAACAAATGGGAACCTAAATTAAAAGTGGTAAAACAGTGGTGGGAAGTATACTTCCCACTGCCTTCGAAAGAATTAAATAGATGTCTTAACTTTTGCGACTAATTGAAAATGACTGTCAAGAAAATAACGTTTCACTTTCTTGAAAAAGACACCTAATATGTAATGATACAATGACAATACGCAATGATACAATTTATAAAATGAATATTTTCTATTCGCATCCACCTTTAAAAACATGTTTTAACTTTTGCGACTAATTGAAAATGACTGTCAGAAAAATAACGTTTAACTTTCNAAATCACCACGCTTATTGACTTTTACTTTTCTTTATTTATAAAATAAATTTTATAAATGATACAAACTTCAAAAGGAATTATGCATTTTATATCTTTTATACGTTCTTATAAACTAACAAATGGTTACCAATTTTATTCAAACTTACTTCAAGAAAGCTGAAGTTATTAACAAATGGAAACCTAAATTAAAAGTGGTAAAAAAGTGGTGGGAAGTATACTTCCCACGGCCTTCGAAAGGATTAAAAATATGTCGACTAATTGAAACTTTTGCGACTAATTGAAAATGACTGTCAGAAAAATAACGTTTCACTTTCTTGAAAAAGACACCTAATATGTAATGATACAATAGTAATATATAATGATACAATTTATAAAAATGATATTTTCTATTCGAATCCACCTTTGAAAAGATGTTTTAACTTATGCGACTAATTGAAAATGACTGTCAAAAAATAAGGTTTCACTTTTTTTTAAATAGTCACCTATTATGTAAGTGATAAAATAGACCAGTGGTCGTAGTCGTAAGTGATAAAATAGACCAGTAGCGCATTAAAAGTAGTGAAACTACTGCAGTCGCTATTTCTTTTGTAGTTTGTACTGGAGTGTGCTACTTTTTTTTAATAAGAGTAGCGTAGTGAGAATTTCGAAAAAAAGTAGTTTGTAGCTACTCCTAGCAAGTACTTTTAACGTTAGTTTAATGAAGAAAAAAGATTCTAACGCAACGAATTTTTCGAATTTGATAAACACAAATCTTCGCGGGTCGGTCAATGGATACAATGAAAATGACCCTGTGACTGCATTTGACCGTCAACAGAAATTAAGCATTTAGAAGCACGTATAACTAATATTTAAATTAGCCAATACGAAAAATAGATAATTAATTAATTTGGCCGCACTTTCACATGCGAATGTACACTCGTGAAAAGTTGATGTTATTTCAAAGGAAGAGAACTCCTTTTCGATGTGCTTAATATCTTAGAGTAGGGGGGCACAACCTGCGGCTCGCCAACCCTCGATGTGCGGCCCGTGGCAGCACTCAGAACAAAATAAAATAAAAAAATTTTTTTTTTGAAAAATAAAATATAAAAATTTAAAATTTGAAAGTTTTTTTTTTGTTTTTTATGAAAAAAAAAAATTTAAATCTACGCATTTAACACGTTGAGCTCCTCGTCAGCCATCAGTGGCTGACACTGGACTTTCCATTTAGGCCGCGTCAACCACCGGTGGCTGATACTGAAATTACATTTAGGTTGCGTCAACCACCGGTGACTGACACTGAAATTACATTTAGGCTGCGCCAACCACCGGTGGCTGATACTGAAATTACATTTAGGCTGCGTCTGCCACTGCTTGCTGACACTGAAATTACATTTAGGCTGCGTCTGCCACTGCTTGCTGACACTGACCTTTCACATAGGCCACGAAAAACAATTGGCTGACAGTGTATAACATGATATAGAACTATAAAATCTACACTCTTTTATAGAATTGCAGAAAATGTATTCAAAATTTACTTAATTATTGTGATTCTTGATTTAATAAATTCAATTTAGTAGATTTTTATCCACCACTATTTTTAAACAATTCGTAGTGTTATAAAATTCACCACTTTTTATAGATATATTTCACTCAACTTGAAATTACTTCATGATGGACGGCTAATAAAATTTAGCACGGTATTATTATGAATCGCGAGTAAAGAATCACACATTGTGATAACCATTTTTTGACGTGCCGATTTTATCGCAAATCAAATTATTTTCAATCGTTATTTTGTAATTATTGCAACACATTTTTTACAAGGTTTTGAAAGTCCCGATATTTTTTGTGCGTTATTGTGCCACTTTAATTTCGAATCCCGCATTTAAATACATCACTTTTTGACGCGCATTATTTACGCCGATTTCATCGTAAATATAAAGGGATTTTGATAGTTTTTTTGGTAGTTATTACTACTCCTTTCCCTGTGATTAAAAAAATTCTGATATTTTTAATATATATAGTTTGACATCACGCGAGTTTTGAATCGCGCATTAAAATAATTACTTTTTACTTGCTCTATTTGTGCCAATTTTAACATAAATATACGAGGTTTTACGAACGTGTTTTTTTCTTTCCCGTTATTGCCGCCTATTTACTTATGATTTTGAATATAGTGATATTTTAACATAATATTACAACTCATGAATCTTGATTCTGTTTCAATTTTTTTTTCTAACTTAAAAAGTAATTATGTATCTCAGTAAAATCAACATTTTCCTGAAGAGCATAAGGGGGGAAAAACGAGGTGTGTCAATTTAGATTAAGCGCGGTCCCTTTTGCAAAAGATAATTCAAAACACATGCCTATTATTACTTTAGTTCTACGAACACGTGCAAATTTAACAACACACACTCAGCCTATTCTTTTTGTTGTCACATGATTTAAAAATGGCATATAGCTATTCATATTTAAGCATTTTAAAAAGCACACGTTTCGATTTTCTTTCGCAATTTAAAAGTCACGCATCGTAATTCGTATTTACGCAATCTTAAAATTGCGCATCGCATTTAGTATTATCGAGATATTATTAGTATTAACGAGATTTAAAAATCATCCATCGTAATTTGAAAACCACGCATCGCGTTTTTTATTTATGTAATTTAAAAATCATAAATAGCAATTCGTATTCAAGCAATTTAAAAATAACACATCGCAAATAACATTTAAAAATAACACATCGTATTCACGCAATTTAAAAATCAGGAGAGGAAGAACATCTGGGACTGATTCCAAAACTGATTAAGTTTTTTGCCCTAAGTTTAATACTAACCCACAACAACAGCTTCTGTTGAAAGATTGTTTTCCAGAATGGATTAGGTACGTTAAGTATTACAGAGCAGTCTTTAAACAAAATTATTAAATTTTCATTTAATGGCTCGTAAAAGCTATCACGCCAATTAGATGTAATTATCACAATATTAAAAAATTTTGCATCCATTAAGAAATTTTTTAAACCATTTTCTACCTATTTGGGCCATTTTATATCATTTATGATCATATGATTGGAAATGATTTGTATATCATTATATTTTAACTATAAAAAATGTAATCAAGATAAGTTTAGTAAAGTAATGTAAATCTTAATTAATCGTTAATATATAAATGCATTAAATGTAAATAGTAATTGTCATGTTAAAAATTCAATTTATCTCAATTTTTAATTATCTCAATTTTTTTTCTGATAAATTTATTCTGATTTCCTGATTCCATTTTTTCCCTAAGTAATCAGTTTTGCAGTTTCTATTTTTAAACCTTTAAAAGTATTTAATTTTATGCAAACATATTACAAGGTTAACTGTCAAAAAGAATTTATTGCATAGAGCAATGTAGTTTTATATAACAATTACCACCTACAATTGCTGTCAACGTGTCAGTCTTAAATACTTTGGCATGCTGCCCTTTATTGGTCAATCTGCTGTGCATGTGGCCCTTCACTCAAAAAGGTTGCGCATCCCTATCTTAGAGGAAATAAAATAGCATTAAACAATTCAAATAAATTCAAGTATTTGATTATATTTCACACTTCTTAAGTTCCATATTCGCTGTCGAAAAGAGCATAAAAAGTTGAAGGTTAAATGAACAAATTCGAAAAAAGTGTTTTGGAGTAACAAACTAGCTCATGTAAACATGAATAAATATTTCTTAATTATTTCCTTACATTTAACGTAATTTTGTCCCCTTCAAGTAGTGAAATACTTACTACAATTCCAAAGTAGTTTGTAATCACTAAATTAAAAAAAAAATGTAGCTGCAGTTAACTACATTCGTAACAAAGTAGTTACAGTACACTACAAAAATAATGTAGTTTTTTCGACCACTGCAATGGGCACATAAAAGTATCTTTCACAAATTTCTTTGGATTTCTTTCAATTTCAAGTTTATTGCTAGTCGAGTGTAGGCGGTAATATTATATCAATTATTGAAGCGTAGTTATCCATAAAGGTAAAATAAAAGTTAAACTTTTTGATTTTGACAACCATTTCAGTTTTTCAATATTACAATAAATTTATTTTAATTAACAGTTATACTTTCTTAATAATATAATAAAAAATATATTAACAATGTAATAAAAAATTGTACCTTGCATACCTGCCAACTTTTAATCCTTTCCATTATCATTTTTCCCAGTGGTATTAAAATGGAATTAAAACTTCAATTTTAAGCAAACAAATACGTTGTATTTGAGAAAACTTAAGTTGACAACAATTATCATCATCATCATCATCGAAATATAACTGGGCGCCTGGGGCCGTTAGCGGCCTTTTTCCCATTCATCTTGTATTTAATCTTTAAGGTGGTTCTTTCTGGTAACTGGAATAAAAGGAAATCAAATATTTTGTATTTTAGNTCTGCAAAAATAGCTGGATGAAAATATGCACCTCTTGCTCTCACTTGATATGTTTTATTGACACAAACTGTAGAGAAGAATTGATCACGCGATAAAACGTGACCGCTTGTGGAAAATTTTACATAATATTGTATTTTTTATAACCGTCGTTAAACAGCCGACCCAATATTGGGCTTATGACTACTAATGTTCAACTCCGTAGCCTGGTAATTTTGACCCAATCCAGAAGATAAGGAAACTCCTTCAATTTGTTTTGAGAACATGATTGACTTTGAGACTTGACAGATTTAACGTGCATCAGTCACCATTTACTACACGGGGAGCCTTCTGCCAGCGGTGATTGAACCCACGACCTCTTGGAAATAGGCCCAGTGCCCTACCAACCAGGCTATTCCCACCCTTTAAAACATTATTTTATATTTTATATCCGTCGTTGAACAGCCAAGCCAATTTTGGGTTTACGATTACTAATGTTCAACTCCGTAGCCTTGCAATTTTGAACCAATGCAGAAGACAAGGAAACTCCTGGATCAGTACCCCTAGAGGTATTGATTTGTTATGGGAACATGGAGGACTTTGCGCCTCGACAGATTTATCGTGCATCAGTCGCCATTTACTACACGAGGAGTCTTCGGCCGGCTGGGATCGAACCCACGAACTCTTGGACATAGGCCCAGTGCCCTACCAACCAGACTATCCCGGCCCTTTTATAACATTATGTAACATTTCATAGGCGGCATTCAGTTTTGCTTTCGAAACTTTTTTATCGCTGTGGGCCGGTCAACGTTTGATAATTTTACCGCGGCCAGCAGAAAGGGGCTCGGAAGTTGACTGCTTATATTTTAGATGGTTTTGCTTTAATAATTTGAATTCATTTTTATTTAAACATTCCTTCAAAACAAAATACAGTTACATGCTCGGTATGGGTAAGGATTTAGGGACAGATTTTATTTTTAAATTTATCTTAGATTAAGTTTTATCTCTGCTTCCAGTTAACCTCTCGTCCATAAAAAATTGCACAAACCTGAGAGAAATACACCACAGTAAACGAAATCGAAATAATTTAAGGTTCCTTGGGAGGACCGGTATCATTTGATACAAGGACCGAGGATTGGGGACCACTGCTTTATAGGAATAATGTAAAGAAACTGATGCGCCAAGAATAGAGAGTTAGCCTTCCAATGAGGTGAATCGGGTTCAAATCCCAGCGATGACAGGTAGATTCGAATTCCATACTTGGCTTGCACTAACCACAGTGCTGACGTAAAACATCCTCCGTGGAAGACGGATCATGGGTTAGAGTCCCCTTGTCGTCAGGATAAGCGTGGAAGGTTTTCGCGATCTTCCTCTCCATGTAACTCAAATGCGGGTTAGTTTAATTAAAAAGACCTCCTCGAAGGCGAATTTTTCACAATACTTATTCCAGGAGTTCCCTTGTCTTCTGCATTAGGTTCAAATTTACAAGGCTACGGGGTTGAACATTTGTAGTCGTAAACCCAAAAATTGGGTCGGCTGTTCAACGACCGTTATAAGATAAAATTCTTTTGGGCATGGGAAGCACGCACGTAACGAACTCACGGTGTCATGTCCGGAGATCTCGGTGTTCAATAGCAGAAGGCATAGTCTGCATTTCCACTTCGACTGATCCAACGGTTTGGAAGATGTTGATTTGGATCATAGGTTAGAGTCCCCTTTCCGTCAGGCTAGCCATGGGAGGTTTTTCTTTATATGCAACACAAATGCGGGTAAGTTCCATCAAAAAGTTTTCCACGAAAGCAAAATTTCTCCCAATACTTGATCCAGGAGTTCCCTTGTTTTCTGGATTGAGTTCAAAATTACAAGGTTACGGAGTTGAACATTTGTAGTCGTTCGGTTGTTCAACGACGGTTATAAAATAAAATAAAATCTGTTGTTGATTGAATTTAATTTTTTAAAAAAAACTCCGATTTTAACGCCTAGTATTATAATTATCACAACACCAAGTATTGAGTTGAAGGAAGAAAAAAACATTACACACAAAAGGAAATATGTTTATTTTTTATTTAATGCGGTTTGTTTCAAAAACCGATATAGTACAAATGATATGCAGAACGTAAGGTTTCAAGAAAAATTTCAATAGACAATATAAATATAATTTTACGCCATGCCTAATTTACAAATATTTATAGAATATACAACTTGTTTAATTAAATAAAAGTGATGCTAGGATAAAAAATATGGTTTTCAGAAGAAAGCCTTGCTCCAATTCCAGAGATCTCATCTATTTTTACTTTTCAAAATATTTCATCTTTATTTGTTTTGAATTTTTCTTTAATCCTTGCTAAGAATAAAGGAATAACAAATCCTGAGGCTATTCATTATCTAATTTGTCTCGTGTTTTAGTAAATACTAATGATCTGCATACGAAATTTATTTGAATGCAAAATGTTAAATCCTGTACTAAACCTTAAACCAGTATCAGTGCTACAACTTTTGCTTTATTAGTGTACTACAAGTATTTATTCTACTACAAGTAGAATAAATCTTTTATTCTATATTTGATAGTATACTATTTGTTCCTGATGATAATATTGATAACGATAAAAATAGTGGTGCAATTTCAGATTATTTTTTAAAATTATTAATGCAGTTTTCGAATGTTACCGTTTTCCTCAGATACATGCTAATAATTAAATAGCTGTAATGAGACCTTTTTTGAGGTCATAGTAATTTTAAGATGTCACATAAAGAGATTTTGAACCTGTGTTATATCTTCTCTTCGCCATAAATATTTTGCATCTTTATTTTGCCCCAAATTGATAAAAAAACTAATAAAAATTCCGAATAATAATTCAGAATTTTTATTAGTGCTATAAAAATATTAATCTAATTCTAAAATGCCATTTTAATAAATTTTAAATCTGCTATATAT
>NC_092213.1:72843022-72867581 GCF_043381705.1 Parasteatoda tepidariorum | reverse complement strand
TGTATGTGAATATATATATATATATTTCTTTTTTCCCATAAAATTTCAGCATTTTAGTTGTGCCTGAAACTTATTTCAAAATAACTATTGGTACTACCATTTCTATAATTATTTCAAGCGAAATAAATTATTGGTAAACATCATTACTCATTAAAGCATATATATTCATGTAAGTTTCATGCATTTTAAATCTTAATTTACAGAGAGTTGCCAATTGCTGCGGACGAGCCATAGTAATTTAAAAAACGGTAAACAACCAGCTAAAATTTGCTTACTTTTTAAACGGTGTTGCAAGACTTCACTGCAATAAAGTGGCGAATGGTATAAATCTTCGAATTATTTAGAAATAGTTGTGGATGAAAACCTAATAAATTGAATTTATTAAACCAAGAATCACACATTAATAAACTACCACTCGAATATATTTATTTTCAGTCCGGTGCAAATTGGCATCTCTGAATTAATAATCGTATTTATGAATAAAAAAAACTTCCTTTTTAAAAATTTAAAAAAAAAATGAAATGCTTGCCCTACCAGTAGTTTTGTTTTCTAAAAATTAGATATTATTGATTTTAACTTTTAATTAAATAACAATATATAATGCGGAAAAAGTAGCAAAATTTATTGTAAAATACTTGATACATGAACAAACATGGTTCAATAAAATGATAAAATTATTTATATTTAACTCGCTTCATCAAAGCTTGAACGATAAAAAGCCCAAGTTGAAAGATTTTAAAATGTAAAGAAGTAGCTAAACTGAAGAAATCTCGCATTTTCTATAATCTTTATATTTAATTATCTCGCTGTGATTATATAGTAGCTGGATGTTTTGTCTTGCACACTCTTAATGGTTGCGTTCGTTTTTTAACACGTTCACGCCGGGAAAAGTGAAAATACTGGTACGGGAAAAGAGAAAATACTGATAGAAAGAGAAAATACGGAACTATTTCAAGATTAGATAATATTCGGGAGGAGTTAGTCTGTTCTCAACAATAACAGTTCACAATAAGGAAATTTATCACGGCGAAGAAGCAATTCAATATAAAAATTGCATCCGTTAAAAACAATTGATAGTTATGGATTTTTATTATTCCCGGAAAAAAACTAAAAAATGAAATTTATTGTTACCAGTTTTTACTCCGGTGTGCTGCCTAGATGAGACAATCTAGCGTGCCCCACCGGTGGGTCCTCCATTGCCTGCTTACCTCATTGTTCAACCAAAACTGTTCTAAAATTCCAGATGAATGGGATAGGGGCCGCTTTGCGGCCCAGGTGCCCAATAAAATCGAAACACTAGGACTAGGACACCGGTGGGTCACCCCGGCGTGAACGTGTTAATTGTAGTTTTTAATTGTAATTTCGATTTCAAAGGATTAATGTTTTTATTTCATAGCCTTAGGATATATTATTACTTCAAAATTCACGATGTGTCATGTAAAATGTGTATTCAACATGCAATGTATCTTAGCGAGCTTTGGTCTCGCGTCAAAAATACTTTGTCTTCTTAAACTTTCAATAAATTTGTTTAAAGCAGCAACCAGGATCAAAGATGTTGTTGGAGCAGAATTACCAAGAAATTTGCCGAAATATAAGTGAAATAATAAAGAAAAAAATAGTGCGTGTAGTCCCTCCGTGCGGAAGAAGTTAAACTTCGTAACCTGCGACGTTAATTGTAGAAGAATCAGCAGTCGTAGAAGGATCACTAGTCCTATTCAACGACTCTTTTTCCTGCTCCGCTCGCTTCCGTGCTCTGTAATCACGGTAATATTGTGCATTTTTCCCTCGTGGACCTCTTGAACCAGTGGAAGTGCTTGTGGTTGCCTCATCGTCTCGCCCTGGAAAATGTATTTGTATTAATAATGTATGTGAATGCGTCATAATGTAATTTCAGAAGAGAAAACCTAACAATCAATTGATATTCACAAGAGACGTACCTTGACATAACCTTAAATCCGTCGCATTGTCCGTGGGATTGTTTTCACTCATTTTTTACAATTGTTATCCACTAAATTTGAAAATAAAAAATACTACCCTATTAAATTATATGTGTATCAAAACAAACTAAAAAAATATTTATAGAAAAACAATACTTTTATGACTTTTATTATTTTTATGCTAGTGAGAACCAAAACAATATGGAAATGAATGAGGGAAAACTGGATCCTACCACGTGATTTCCCTTCCAATAAAAATGTAGCGTTAAACGTTTAACGCAACCTTGTTGAAAGTCGCATAAGAAGTATAACTTCAAAATTTATTGAAAAAGTATTAATATTCATAAACTTTAAATAAGATTATAGTTTTTTTTTAATATAGAAACCTGTATTTGTGTTTGGCAGTACATTGGAATAGCATGCTCAGCTGATCCATATACGCTAGCTTTTAAAATATTCATATAAGTGTTTCCTTTTTTAGCCTAAATAAATCGGGTTTTTTTTTGTTGACAGTCTATCGTCTTAACCAGAGTTCCACAGTCCCTCTCTGTCACAGAGTTTTATAAACTAATTCCTATTCCTCGATATCAGATTTGTCGAAATAATTATGTCATTAAATTATTTAGCCCAAAAATTCTTGAAAAGTAATCGCAATTGGAATAAAGGTCCAGAAAATTTCCGAGATCGGTAGAACCCTTTTAGAAACAGGTCAAAGTTGCTAGTTGTTTCGAAAAATATAAAATTCTGGTAATAAAATTTTTGGATAAATTCTGGAAATAATTTTTACTCTTTTTTTTTAGAGGAATAAACTATAAGTCTTAGCCAGGAAGTCCCAGCGTTCAAAAATATTTAAAGCGGTAGTCATAAAACAACTCATGCGAAATTTAATTTGTTTAATTTTGGCAAGTTTTACTTATACTCCTTGTAATCAATAAGTGATATATATATGTTTAAGCTGTTCGCATGTAGTGATGGACAAAAACATTCCAAATTGAATTTATTTAATCAAAAACAAAATGTTGAATCATAAAATTTACTAGCACTTGCATTTATGTGATATTTTGTATATTTAATGCGTAGTTGAGGAATAATTAATTAATAAATTTAATTAAAAAAGTCCCTTAGATTTTATTACCACTTGAAAATATATCTTGAAGGCGGAGCAGGTTGGTACCAAGTGGCGTTTTATATCAACTTTTGGATCATTTAAATATAATGGTGAGTAAAATAACTTTCTGATATCAAATTTACAAATCAACAACTCATATATTAAAATACAAACTTGGAAATAAAAGAACTAGAAGAAAATTTCCCCCTAAATTGCAAGTAGTTGGCTGGCCCTGTCTTTATAATGTCTCTCTCTAATTTGTGTTTAAAATTCATAAGACAATATAAGCCATTTTTGCAATGCACTCACAATCTTGCAAATGCAATAATCCCTGTTTGCTGGATATGAGTAGTAGCAACCGATTCTATGTTCGTAAGTCGTAAAGGAATTAACATCTTATACAGGGTGCAATAATTCTGCCTACTACGGTTTCTTTGTAGTTTCAGAAAATACTTTTTCTAGTGGTAGCTACAGTAATTTCATTATTATTTTAATAAATTAGAACGAAAAAATTTTTGAGCACCATTAAATGTAATTAATTTAAAGAGATATATATAAGATGATACTAACAAGTGCATAAGTTCTCAAGTTCTAATAAGTCTCAATTCTAAGTTTCTGCTTGTTTTTAAAAATTCTGCTTCAGTTTCACTACCACTGGCAAAAATAACTCTCAACAGCCTCAAAAAAGTATCTGTGTTTATGTGATACAATAAAACGTCTCTAAGTACCATATTCTCCATGGCATTGATTTTATGCAACCTGATAGAAGTACCCGTGTTTATGTGATAAAATAAAACATTTCTAAGTACCACATTCTCCATGGTATTGATTTTATGCAACCTGATTGAAGTATCTGATGTTTAAGTGATAAAATAAAACGTCTCTAAGTACCATATTCTCCATAGTATTGATTTTATGCAATCAGATTGAAGTAAACATCACAGAAATTTTTAAATGAATCAATTGATATTTCTGATATTAGTTGTTTTGCTCCAACACATCTTATATAGCTCGCTGTATCTATCTAAAGCGGTATATACGCTACGGTATCAAAATACAATTTTATATAATAGAAGTAGTCTTTGAGTGGATGGATATTTTTTAAGCAGGCTGTATATACTCTAAATTACGAAAACTAAGCACTAGATAGAAATTATTACTATTTTTGATTTTGTATCACTCTAAATTACTCTAAATAAAGAACTTACAAAATTATAGTCCGGTATTGCGTTTAAATTTTAGAAGGAGTATAAATTTTTCTTGAATATAGAATGAGAGAAAAATTAAGTACATTTTAAGTATATATATATGTTTATAGATGTACATAATCTATCTGTACAATAAAGATGTGCAACTGTTAGGGAAATTAAAATAAAAAATGCTAGGTTAGCTATGTTTGATAACTGTAATACCTGAATAGTGACTAGATATAAATCAAATATTATACTAAGAGAAATATTTCCGTAAGCAACAGTGTTTTTTCTATATGAGTATAAGTGAATAGAAACAAGTCCCAAGTACTTAATAAATTACATATTTACACATAATTGAGTTTTTAAACTAAAAAGAAAAAAAAACATCTTTGCTAAAATAAATTTCCAGCTCACAATGTATTTACAGTTTCAACAATGAAAATATCACGCATAAATTACGGAACAGATAAAGAAATTCAGTTTAAAGTATAACATCAACACATTCTTTAAAATAATTATCAACAATTAAAATTGAAACAAGCAAGCTGAATTGCAATGAAATCAAACTTCATAATAAAATTATTCCAAAACAATTTTAATTGAATTTTAAATTGAATTTTCTGTGATCAGCACAGAAGTTAGAGATTTAAAATCAATGCAAAGTGTTTTTTTAAAAAAAATATTAAATATTTTAAAACGTTTTATAAAGTGCAAGCTCAGTATCTGGTGAATTGGAATTCACAGATAATTAATAATTTTTGTCAAAAATACTGTGCATCCAATACAGAAAATTAAACTAAGAAATAGATAAAGGATTTTAAAACGTCTTCAGTATCTTATGAATTGAAATTCATAGACAATTATGAATTTTCTTAATATATGAATAAAATAATACATTGGAAACCCACAAACGTACAACTTAAAATATAAATAGCAGCTTTTTATGTATAGCAGCTTCATGTGTTGCTGAAAATTTAGTTTTAAAATATCACTTCAAAAGTTTTGCATTTGCAGTAAAACCTTGATTATCCGTCGATGGATTATCAGCTTTGCTGTCAAGTTCTAAACTCTTCGAAAAAATGGTTTAAATTTGAATCATAATGTCTGCACTTTAAATCAAATTATTGTTGAAACCATCAAAGGTGTAAAATTTGTTTATATGACCATTAAGTTTAACCTCAATATCATGTAGATGGTTTAATTTGTACGATAAACTTGGCATCGGTTTAAAGTTTTACACGATATTATTGTTAAACTCAATCCGAACTTTTTAATACTGCAGGAAAAAATCTTTATGCATGTACAATATGCTAAGATAAATACTTATTTCAAATACCAATAATATTTTGTCCACAAGAGACTATGTCACACAAGTTTTTACTTCACGATGCTTTTTCTGTTGTCCTAAAATATTTTGTTTGAGAATAAGCAGCAATATTTTGACAAGTAATATTACGGGTTTTTTTTATTCTTGGTAAACATAATTTACTTTACTCTATAAAAATCTCCACTATAAATTATAAAAAAAAGTATTTTAACACTAAGAAATATATGCAGGTAATATTTTACGATCTTTTTTTTAAAGACATACCGCTGTATTTCTTTCTCCTCGGTCGTAACTACCCTCAATTTTGTGGATTCTGTTTTGTGAACTGCTGTTCCATGATATTTTGTGACAATGATATTTTACTTGCTAGAGAATCGATGCCGCGATACTTTAATCAAATATCTTGTGGTTTTTCTTTTTGGTTCAGGTAATTATTTGTTGTTGTGTGAAAATGTCTGTTATAAATAGAAAACAGGTGTTTAACATTAAAAACCTATGCATTTAATATTCTTAGTCCTCTTTTCAGGATTAATCACGGAATTTCTTTTTCCACGGATGTGGCACTTCTCTACTCGAATAATATGAGTTTAGACCAGCTGCTATCCCATGATATAGTCTCGATAATGTTCCACGATATTTTTTCAGCAAGATTATAAGACGCGGTATTTTAATCTAAATAAAGCAGTTTCTTTTTCTTCTCTTTTTCAATGAAAAAGCTTTTTTTTACATTTTAATATTCCAAAAATTAATAGCTCTTTTAATTCCATAAAGTGCAGATAATATTTTTCGCTTATATATTTTCCGATAATATTTTTCGTGCTTTGTGTACTATTCACGGAATTCCTTTATCCAAGATAATTGCACAACCTAATCCGCGAACAATCGAAAATTTTCTGCCAATACATTTCTTTAATATTAGTTCACAAAGAACACTTTCCATACAGAATTAAAAATGTCAAACTTTTTCTTTAAAAAGGAGGACTTCGTCCTGTGTGTACGTTTGAGGGTTAAATATAACACTTTTATACCAGATTTTGACAATTATTTTATGAATTATATATTTTTCAAGCATATATACCTTTCACACTCAATAAATAATTTGTTCTTCTGGCCATAATGCTGTTAAAATAGTCTTTTGCTTCAAAATAGAAATTTGAATTATTTCATTCCCTATTTAATAGTTCGTCATTAAATTGTATTTTTACAGAACATTATTAAATCAACTGGGATTTTACATATAGCGTAATATTATATATTGTACATCACAATATGTGCATATTCAAATGCAACTAGTAGGTAGAAATTAAAAATGGCATAATCAAAAGAATTGTGTTTAAAACAAACTTTAAGTATAGTGAGATATTTTCATATATATGTACATTAATTAAAACACAATTACAAGCCATACAATTAGAAACCATGGTTTGATAGATTTTCAAAATTGAAACCAAGAAAAATTCATTTTTTTAAAAAAAACAATGATTTTTAGTTACATTTTTTTAGAATAAAATTTTACTTTGAATTTTATAATGTGAATATAAAATTATTTAATCTGATGTTGATATAAGGTTTAAAAAACATATAAAACTAAGTAACACTTAAAAAAAAAATGAAATAAAAAAAACCTTGAATAAAATTCATGAACATTCTTAATCTATCACACGAGACAAGATAGGAGTTAACAGTTACCAGAAAGAAATGAGTTTGTCGAAAATTTCAATTTAGGTTAACTTCATGACATTTATATTTCCAAGATTTTAAGAAACAAATATGAATATGTATTAAATGTGAAGTATTAATGAACAGGATTTCATCAACTGTAGATATTTTCAATTTCTGATTTCATTCAAAGAAACGATTAATTGACAATTCACTGTTTTATTGAAGAAAAAAAAATTCATGTGGCAAATAAAGGAGTGAAATGAAGCAATTTTCAAACGCCACCTTTACCTTAATTTTCGAAATTTTTTTTAAAAATTACTTTTATTACCTTATTTTCTTGGTAAAAATGTCCATATAGTGAATGACTACTTTGCCTTTGCTCAATTTCTCAACAAAGATGATGCCAGGGCTTACTTTGTTGCCATTTTGAGTTTACAATCCCAAATATCTGCCTTGAAAACAATACATTTCAGTCTCTTTTATTTGTCGTTAAACTTGTTGTATAAATCTTTAAAAAATTATATTGTTCTATTATTCATGTTGTTGAGATTATGAATAAAAATGTCTAAACATAAAGCATTTCTTTCTAGTACCGGTTAAAAGTGCAGTCTTTGCTGAGACCAGTGCAACTAATCTAATCTTTATACAGATTAAATGAATAAATAGAGCAATCATATGTTTCAGCGGTGAATTACTTTTCTTTGCAAAATGCCAGCAACACTCGTAAAAAAATAGAACACTTAAAACAAATTTTTTTCCAGATATAGAATGCTTTAAAATGATTTGAAAACTATTGTATCGCTTTTTTAAGATAAAATATTCTTTCTTCACATATAAGAATATTAAAGAGATTCGGTTTGTTGACATTTCCGTCATTTAAGGATTCATTCATTTTAAGGATTTTTTAGCATGCTAATGCTTTTTAATGATGTTTAGTATAATATTTTTAAGAGTGTTCTACTATAATATACATTTTAAAGATGTTTAGTAAAATATTTTTAAGGGTGTTTTAGTGTGATACACATTTTAAGGATGTTTAGTATCATATTAAGAGTGTTTTAGTATAATATACATTTCAAGGATGTTTAGTATAATGTTTTAAGAGTGTTTTAGTATGATATTCCTTTAAAGGATGTTCAGTATCATATTTTTAAGAATTTTTTAGTATTATATTAAGAAAGATTTAGTATAATAATTTTAAGAAAGATTTAGTATAATAATTTTAAGAGTGTTTTAGCAAGATATACATTTTAAGGATATTTAGTATAATATTTTAAAGAATGTTCTAGTATAATATACATTTTAAGGATGTTTAGTATAATATTTTTAAGGATATTTTAGTATAATATTAATTGAATACATTGATTAATTCATTATATTCAGGATTCTTTATATTCCGTTTTAGTTAAATTTAGTTTATATTATTTTTAAGCATATTTTATTATTGTATTCATTTTAAGGTATGTCACAATATAATAAGCATTTTAAAAATGTTACGGTTTAACAAGCACAATTTGCATTTTCATGAAGGATCCTGCACGTTCACGTACGTATGCTTAGTACAAGTAGGTAACCGAAATTGTTTTGTAGTAACTGCGCAGCACACAGAGCTACGTGAACTTACAGGAGGCTATATGAAAGTGCCAAATATTTTTTAACCCTTATTTCAAGAATATTTTTGTAAATAATTAATTTTAAGTATGTTTAATATAATAAACATTTGCTGAGCCGTGATGGCTCAGGGGATACAGCGTTCGCCTTCCAATGAGGTAAACCGGGTTCGTATCCCAGCGATGGCTATTCGATACGAATTCCGCATCCGGTTTGCACCGACTATAGTGCTGACGTAAAATATCCTCAGCGGTAGACGGATCATAGGTTAGAGTCCCCTTGCGATCAGTTTAACCGTGGGTTTTTTTCGTGATTTTCCTCTCTATGTAACGCAAATGCGGGTTAGTTCCATTAAAAAGTCCACCACGAAGGCAATTTTCTCCCAATACTTAATTCAGGAGTTCCCTTGTTTTCTGGATTTTGTTACAAATATACTTTAGAATCTTTACCAAAAGTAAAATAAAAATTCATTGGAGGTAGTAAATGAATATCAAAGAGAGGGGAAAACAAAAAGGCTTTCTAAATCAGATAAATTACTGTTAAGAAAAGCGGGTGAGCAAGTGGTTAAAACCTGTAATTTGAAACTTGACGATGTGTTGTGATTATCATCTTTTAGCTCTACCTTTTTCCTCCGGCAATCAAAGGAGTTTTTGCGTTTAGTACTACCCCCTTCTTCAACAGGGATTTGCCAGATCTTGATAGCATTTTTGCTCTTCTTGCTTAAATGATTCATGACCCCCATGTGCATACAATTTATCTTCATTTTTGACAAAAATCCTTAAAATACATACAAAGGGTGCTCGTTGTGCAACACTGTGTATACTGTTTAATTAAGATGTTATGGAATTGTTGTGGGCATAGATTAATTATTTAAATTAATTTAATAAAATGTTCTAATTGCGTTTCCATTCTTAACGAGTGTAGCTGAATTTCGCCATTTTGTATCATCCGCTTATAGTAGAGAAATATCGGAATATCATCACGGAATAATGTACAAACACAGGGTGATGCTTTACTTGGAAAAAAGTCAAAAGTAGTAGCTTTTAGGAATCATTAGCTGCAAGCTCGGAACTGATAAGATACTGGTTGTAAGAAAATTTTATTTTTTTTATTAGTAAATCATTCATAACTACCATTATTTGTTAACAGTTATAGTGGATCAACCGGAACATTCGCTCCAGCACCCTAGAGCATCAGGTCAATAAAACTGAGATGAGCACAGTAGGCCTTAGCCCTTTATGGGCTGTAGCGCCACAGAATTTATAGTAGATTTATCTATTTTGTTAGGAAATTTAGGTAAACGATTCCGAAGGGCTTAAGCCTATCAGCCGACTTAGCAACGATCTTAAAATGTAGATTTAGGAAAGAACGCTTGGTATTCAGCGCAAAAAAAATAAAAGACCCAGTTTAGAATCAGAGATATCAACTGCTCCACTTTTCGTAAAATGTTTTATACAGTGGTAGAGAACAAAAAGACTAAATTTAAATAAATTTTCTACAGTTTCACCAACACTTTAAAAACCTCGTAACAGGATAACTAAAACTAAGTATTATTTACTTTTATACGTTCGTACACGTGCATTATTACGTATACTAAGTATACGTTCGTATTATTTATATGTAGTAGTGGGTCAAATCCGTAAAAGTCGAAATTATTAATCCGAAAATCATACATTTACTCATAAATTTAGCTATCACTAGAAAGCTTTTTTTTACCTAGTGGAGCAAGTTGGCATCCACTAACTGTTCTGCTGAGTAATTAAAAGTATGAATGAACAAAATAAAATAAAAAACGAAATAATTGCACTTTTACCTGATTGGAAACTTCATTCGCTTCAAAATAATCAAATATGAAATAACAGTCAACATGTTTCAAGCACTTCAAAAATAGGCGCCCATTTTCAAGAATTGTCAGACGTGAAAGTAACGAAAATATAAAAATGATTTGAAATCAAAAACGTAAAGTTACCTATAAAAGTTGCCGACAAAATTATTACCGACAAAAGTTGCGCATTCGTCATATTTTCAACGCATTACCAAAGATTTTCAAGTAGATATACATATTTCAACTGTTAATAAGTAGTGGTAGTCATGAACACTTTACTTCTTTTACGATAAAGTTAAAAATGAGATGTTTATACTATAAGTACTTCATATTTTCTGTTTACTTGAGAGATTTGTTTTCTCTCTGTTTTGATTAAAAAAAATTATATTTAGTATCAAAGTTTTTAGTGTGGGTCATTAGGTTTAATACTTTCTTTCTTAATACTACACTTAAATATTATGATAACGCTTTTGTTTTGAAGCCACTTTGTAATTTTTTCCCAAGTAACTGACCATGTAAGAAACAGCACATGGTGTAAGTGAAAAAGGGCATGGTGCAAATTGTGGGTTATCACAATGGTGGTGGTCATGTGCATGGTCACCACTTCCCTAAGAAATGAATTTTTATAAATTAGCATGCATTATTTTCGGTAAATAGGATAGGCGTCTTAAATTTACGTGATTTCCCCACTCTTCCCATTTCCCCTTTCTCCATTGCTATGGTAACCGAAATCTTGCTTTTTTCCCCCAATCCAGTATAATGCAACTTCTTATTGAAATATACTGTCGTTGAGAGAAAGCAAGATTTTTCGTAACCATGGTAACGGAGAGGGAAAGAGTGTAGAGAATGGGATTGAGACGTCCATTCCATTTAGAAAGAGTACAAGAAAAAAAAAAAAAACTATTTGGTAACATTTGGACAAGAGCTGAGCAACCAAATTCTAAAAAAACGCTATATTCTGAAGTTTATAAATATGTTTCTCAATTTAATATTTTTAAGGCAACGAAAATGAGCTTTCTGAATCGTGTTTAAGAAAATAGCTATGTTGCACTCAGTATTAGTATTATTAATAAGGAATATAAGAAAATAAAACTGAATAATAATAGCTACTGACAATTTAAATTGAACTCTGGCAAGAATTATTGGCGCATATGGCACAGAAATTTTGGCTCATATGGCGCAGAATTATTTGCCCGTTTTATAACTAATTTGTAGTTTTTTTAATGCTTGTTGTTGTATATATTTAGACAAACAAATAACAGTACTGAGTAACTTCTGAATTAAATTCAGTTTTTTTTTTGTAGTCAGAATTAAATAAATAATTTATTTCTAGGAAAGTGGTAACCATAGCAGGAGAGCCGTTTCGGTAAAGCGGAAAAGAAGAAACTATTCGCGTTCATTTCTTTCATAGCGAACAACTTAGACAACTTTTCCTCACAGTTCTTGTTACATATAAACTTTACAATTTATGAGTATATCCAACTTTGTTTAGATGATTCTTTATTTGTCAAGCCCATTCGAATATTCTTTGAATCTTTTCTTGCTTGCTTCTGTAATTTGTTCCCGCAATTCTGCGTCTGAAAATTAAAATAAATAATGAATTTAGGAATAAAATGGATTTTTCTGATTAATTTTGACACAACTTTTTATTAAAAATTTTTTATTTTGTATCGAACTCAAATTACGTGTTTAAAAAAATTAGACATAGCTTGAAATATATTTTTATGAGATAAATTAAAAAAACATAATAAATTAAAAAACATAAACGCGTAAAAACGCGTTTTCAATGTTTTGCAAGGAAAACATAATTAGACACTTAAATTTTTCGTGAAAACGGCACAAATCAAATCTCAATACAAAAATTCACATTTTTTTAAAAAAATATAAATTACGAATAATAAATATTCACTAATTAATTATTTTCAAAAACTTTAGTTTCAACAATAATTTAGAAAAAAAAAGGAATCAAATGTTAATTTCTGAAATAGCTATATGAGCATTTTTTCAAACGTGCATTTCAATCGATTTTTTTCTTTCTTTTTTAATTTAATGGTCAGTTTAATTTATTCTTAAAACAGTTCAGTGACGATATGTAATTTAAAACAATAAACTGAAGAGCTAATGAAAGAAAATGATAAGTCATTGTCTTAAAAGGTGGGAAAAGACATTCCTTTTTTCACAGAACTTAAATCATTAATACCCATTAACAGAAAATGGTCAACATATTCTTTAATAAACTAGGGAAATACACATTAAAGGAGTACATAATGATAATACGTAATAATAATTACATAAAATAAAAATAAATTTTTTTTTTTTNGGGGGGGGGGGAGGTTAATTTTAACCTAAACACACAAATGTCTTTTTTAACACTCATAATTTCATTAAATAGTATTAATTTTCGAGTTTTCGTATAATAGTTGAGAAATTTAGATTCGTGTATCATCTGTACTTAATTTATTAAACTAAAATTTTACCATTTTAACATTTTCAAATTGTAATTTCACATCAAGAAGTTATGTACCAAACAGAAATAAAAAAAATTACTCCCCTGAAAAGATAAATTATAATGTGATACTTTAAGTAAAAGAGAAAGCGGTAATAAACGGCAGCAAAATGGTTATGAGTAAAGGTTGAAAGAAATATCAATAAATTTTGAATTTTAAGCAATATTTTAAAAATTTTCGTAGGTCATAAAATAAAATATGCTATTACAGCGCATTAGAATTTTTAAAATTATTCTTGGTATAACAGTTTAAAGTAAAGGCGGTAGATGGCAGCACTACATATGTGAGCATTAAATTTTCTTCACTATGTTTAAATGCCTTATTTTCATTCTATAAAAAAAAAAAATCATGTGTTTGCTGATTTGCATTTAACTAACAAACAAAATACTTTTATTGTAATTTAAAGATAATAAAATAAACAATTTTTATATTTCTCTCTAATTCAAAAAAAAAAAAAAAAAAAAATCTCTGTCAGTTGCCGAAGTAAATATTATAACTTAACTTAATATTATAACTTGATTTATGTGCCGTGATATTTAAAATATTGTGTTTCATTAAGAAATAAGCGTAAAATATCGTAATTTACTAATAATTATATTATTTTTTTTTTACAGATTTATTATTAAATAAAACAATTTAATAATAAACACAATTTTGTCATTGGATGAATTTTCAACAATATTACTTTTCAAATTCTTCCTTACTGTTTTCAGTGGTGCTATTTTTTCTTTAAAGAAATCGGAAATTAGCAGAAACATTGCGATGTTAGCTAACTTGTGATAATATCTTCTTGAAAAGGGCTAAAAAGCTCCTAATATTTTAACCCTTTTCACTTGAAAAGTACCTCTCGGAGACATTTTTTACCACTATGGTTTCCCATCGATTTTGACTTTTGAGGTAAAGGCGGTCTGTACGCAATGTTGATCCCCATTTCAACTGTCATGTTTTGTCGGAAAATTGCGGAGCGGTTGTGGCAGTATGCTTTAGTTTATAAATAATATCATCACACCTACTATAATTATTTTCTATTTTAAGTGTCAGAATTTCCACATCTTAACGCTTAGTGACAAATTTACTTTATGACTAGTGTCATCAAGTATTATGCATGAAAAAGCTTGTCGATTTTTTAATTCAATTAAGTTACTTGTTTCTGCTTAACATTAAGACATTATCCAACTTTAACCCGACCTTTTCATATTAAAATAACACAAAAAAACTTTACGAATAAAGCGGTATGATAAATGCGCTTAAACTAAATGGATACTTTTGACAGTTGGTACCATTTTATTTCATTTTATTAAATCTAGTCGCGAATACTCAAATCACAAATAAAATTTGGTGGGTGAGAATCGTTTAATTTTCCAAGAGAAATAATTATTTTGAAGCAATAGTCCTACCACAATATATATTTTTTGTTGTTGTTGAAGTTGTAGTTCATTTACGTCGCACTAGAGCTGCACAATGGGCTATTGGCGACAGTCCGGGAAACATCACTGAGGATGACACGAAGACGTGCCATCACAATTTTGATCCTCTGCAGAGGGGACGACATCCCCACTTCGGTAGCCCGATGACCTGCAAGCCAAGTCGAGCACTTTACGGTAGAACAGTTTAACGAGGACCAATACCGCACACCCTCGGTCCCTACGCAGACTGATCCAAGTGGCCACCCATTCGCACACTGACCGCAGTGATGCTTGACTTCGGTGATCTGCTGAGAACCGTGTCTTAACGATCAGTCCACTGCGGGACTCTTGAATAAGGAGATTTCATCGTTTTATGCATAATTCCGCGCGATCTCGAACATAAGATTTGAAGTAACTTCGCATGCGTCGAATTTTACGTACGGGATGAAATGAGTACGTGCGGGATGATTATAAAGTGAGCTANAATTAAAAAAAACTTTCAAACATTAAAACTATCGAAATTTGGACACTGCTTTTTTGAAGTAATGGCATTATAAATAGAAACAAAAGCTGCATCGGCTTCGGCCATTAGTAACAATTTATTTAAGTCATCACCAGAAAATTTTATTACGTAATTGTTGAAGCTACAAGAGTTTTAGTAAGTCTCATTCAATCGCCAATTTCTGCCCCTTTTCTTGTTAAAATAGACGCACCTTAATCGCGAAGCTCTATAACTTGTAACAATATTTTAAATCTTCATTGTTCGGAGTCAGAGAATATCTGTATTTGGCAAAGATTTTAATGATCCGTAAGATAAACAACAAACCCTTGGAGGAGATTCAACAATATTAGTCTCGGCAATGTTTCCGACAACTGTGTGGTACTTAGTAATTTCTTAAGAATTCCCACAGTTTATGAATTAAGTTTCTAGGTGGCAGAACCAAATAGATTGGTTTTCCGTCCAAATTAGTTGTACTTAATAGGGATAAGAGAAATTTCCCTGTTGTCACCTTCGATAGGTATTATTTAGGAAAAATGAAGGATTATTCAAAAATCTTATGAACATCCGTGTCACCATTTTCCCGCGCTAGCCTAATGTCGCAACAATTAAATAAAAAAGATTATATAACTATACGCATTTTATTTACAAGATATTAACATGATATTTTAAATAAAAGCACTGGAAATTCACCTGGTTCAGCGACAACTTAAGCGTTATAAATTTTCACCACTTACAGAACATAACTCTTTATATGTGTTTAAGTTATTAAATTATTGGGGTAATCAAGAATGTTTCATATTTACTTTTTAAAAGTATAAAATATATTTTATGAAAACAATTTTTTATATCACTATAACCAGGTAATAGTTTACAACCCCCTCTCATATTTAGCGATTTGCAAATAACCGAATATATATGAAAATAAACCAAGAACATAAAGGTAAACACAAATTGCGGTAACCCTAAGGTGACGTCATTGAAAGTAAAGACCGCAAAGTATATCATGGTAACCAGAAATGGGATATAAGCTAAACTGAATCAAAATTATAGCCAAACCAAGGGGGCCCCCGATTCTACACCGGAGACGCATAACAATTTTGAGAAATCACTTAATACCCTGAATATATAATATCAAGCCTACGTCGAGTCTAATTAATATATTTATAGAATATTGATATCTTGACTTGCTAGTGAAATTAACTTCAACGTTTTATATGTACTTAGGTTCATAGATAGATCGATAAGAAGTTATTGACGCAATAAGAAGTTGTGGCTATATCGCACCTACAATTTGGTTTTTATAAAATATTTAGGTTGTGGATAAGAGCTAGATTGATGTATCAAAATCAATGGCTTTGTTTATACTTTGGGTAACGTTAAAATGAGTGTATAATAAATAAGTATTGTCTCACACATAATCCTCTTAGAGAGTTTTTTCTCTAGGGTAATTAACCTATATATCTTCCTAGAGTTTTGAATTCCATTTTTGTGAATAATTATATAAGATGAACATAATTACACTGTGTATGACTATAATTTATTTGACGCAATAAGAAGTTGTGGCTATATCGCACCTACAATTTAATTTTTATAAAATATCTAGATTGTGGATGAGAGCTAGATTGATGTATCAAAATCAATGACTTTGCTTATACTTAGTATAACGTTAAAATAAGTGTATAATAAATAAGTATTGCCTCACACATAATCCTCTTAGAGAGTTTTTTCTCTAGGGTAATTAACCTATATGTCTTCCTAGAGTTTTGAATTCCATTTTTATGAATAATTGTATAAGATGAACATAATTACACTGTGTATGGCTATAATTTCAATTTAAAAGATGACCCACCTTTTCCACTGAGCTCTTGCCACATTTGCTTGTTGTTTTCAAGGCATTTCAGCCAGGGTCTGCGTATTGATCCACCACTGGGCATTCGCTTTGGAGACTGTGCAGGACTGCTGAACAATCTCGGTGAAGCTCGACTGTGCGCTGGACTGTTGGCTGGTGAACCTGTCTGACTGTTTCTGGAAGGAACTGTAAGAAGATACATCAATTTAAGCAATCTGTTGGAATATCAGACGAAACTTTTTTATGTTAACTAATTGAGTATTTCGTTAATTACTTATTTTGTGACAGAAATGTTTTTTTCCCTTTAAATTCAAAGTGTTTTTATAAAACAAAAAATTTGTATTTTATAAATATTCTGCGAAAAAAAAAATAGATCATTGGAAAAAAAATTCAGCCGTATAATTGTATATGGCACTATTTTAGTAAAAAGGTTCAAATTCAAACTAGAATATTGATATCTTAAAATTTTATGCTCATTAGTTGCAACCTTTGTAAATTATGTTAAATTGAACTATGTTTCTGTTCATTGAACCATTTTTCCGTTTACTGAACCAAGCATACGTTCATTGAATCATGTTTCCGTTCGTTAAGCCGTAATAAATTGTAAATAAGTTTAAAAAGTACGACATTATGGATCAATTTAGCCCTATATTTAGATTGCAGCCTAAGTATTGTGAAAGTCCCACATTAGCAAACACCAGCATTCTTCACAGATTTTCGACTCATACGAAATACTAAATATTTTTACTCTTAAACTAAATACACGAGAAAAAAAACGCCAAAACTAATGGAATATTTCCAAACAAACAATAATATTCTAAGATTATCTGTTCTAAGATAATGACTTTGACATTATTTAATGGCATAATTTACGGATGTAAATGACAAATATTGATACTATAAGGAAAAGTATATTTTGGGAACTTAAATCAAGAGATCATGTCAAAGTTGACATTTTTTAAAAGAACGTTGATAGTTGTTAAATATTAGTTCTTGCAGTAACATGTACTTTACAGTGATTTGAAATAACACTTAATTTTATCTAAATTCTAAATGTAAACTTACATACAACATCTAAACAAAATCAAAATAAAATCTTGACATTTTCAAAAAAAGATCTAAGCATCAACAGCTAAACTTATTTTGAAAATACTGACTATCGAGAAACTACTTTATTTCTCAAAATTGCTTTACATACACATTAACATACACATTAACATACATATTTAAAATTACCTGAGGTGTCTTCAGCAATGGTACCATCTTTGTGACCTTCCATGTGACGTAAAACTCTGTCCAACATGTCACCACAAACTTCTAAACTTGGTGAAACTATGAAGTCAATAAAACCTGCAATCATGAAGAAAAATTTTATGTAACCGTAATAATTAAATTTCTTCCAAACTTAGACAAATACATATTTTTTAAGCGTCATTTTCTCTCTCACAAGGCAACAGACCTCTTTATGCAACAGGTTGAACTTCTCTTCTAGCTTCGAATATCAAGAAAAGTTGAGGCAAACATTTATAGTGAAAACGAAAAAGTTCAGACGCTCCGACCATCACGAGTCGTCCATTGGTTCCACTTGTTCAGCAATGCGGTTTTACTGGTTCTGAATGGTCGGTAGAAGACATTATGACTTACACACCCCGAAGTGTCTTAAATATGCTTTTTAAGGTTTAAATCTGATTAAGATCTCGATTTAAGATCAGTGTTTAAGATCTTACATGTCAATATTTACGACGAATATTTCCCCTTCCCAAAAATCGTCGATCTAAATAGTAATATTTTTAGCTGTTGTCGTTCATTAAAATTAGATTAAGACTAACAGCACAATATGACCTGTGCATCATTTTAGTGCACATTTAGACGACGTTTNACGATTTGAGGAGAAATTTGCTTGCCTAACCGACATTCGATTCCGACAAACGATATCGCCTTGTCGGATACGACATAATCGTTATCGTATCGGTGAGTGAAAAAGCGCTCCGTTGCTGACCATGTATTTTACTTGACCCTCTGTCGTTCGCCGACAATCGGATCCGTTTTGTCGTTATCGTGTCGTGTAATGAAAAAGCGCCCTAACAGCACAATATGACCTGTGCATCATTTTAGTGCACAGTTAGACGACGTTTCAATGAAAGATCAGGAAATATAGCTCTTTGAGGGTTCTTCTTTAGGAAGGGTGACCATATTGCACAGTCCAGTCACATTAATGTGATCACCACCTACTTTCGACGTCAACGTGAAATAACCAATCTCAGAAGACAGGTGGCAGCACATTACAGTAGAGTGTATATAAACGATGTCCTAAGGCAGGGATGGCGAACCAATGGCACGCGTGCCATTTATGGCACGAGACACAATATTTTGGGCACGCCACCGATCACAATTGTTATTACACTATGAATTTTTATCACACAAATGTTATTACACTATGAAGCATATGAAACAATTAAATTAAAATTCACAAAAACGAACAAAATAAACAATTATTAATAAAAATAATTAACAATTAATGCTAAAAAACAATTAATAACCATAAAAAACAAGCTAACAATAAATAACTAGCAAAAAAAATTACAGTCCTGCTTAAAGAAACATCTTACAACCTAATATAAGTTATTTGTCATCTAATCAGTAACAACAGAAGTCACACTGTTGTTACTTTAGGTTGTTTTAAGACATGGCAAAATGTTTATTTTTTTTTTGTCAATGTAAATAAAGAGTTTTGATTTGATAGTATTTAGTATTTCTATTTTTCCAATCATCACGAAGTCAAAATTATTTGACGGCACGTCTATGACCTCATTGAACAATTTTTAAGAAAAAATGGCACTTTGGTGTATAAAGGTTCGCCACCACTATCCTAAGGCATCGGAAAGCATTTCAATCGTTGGCGCAATGGAGAAAAGTAGCGATTTATCCGACGTCTGGGCATGATTATTGGCCTTCGGGCCAAGGGTGGAAGCATTTCGGAATCGGCTAATTTTATGAACAGTTCGCGTGCCGCCGTGGTAAAAGTATTCCGTGCATGACAAAATGGCACTATTCAAAATCAGCGGCGTGGCACACGTGGTGCACCACGGACTATAGATGATAGAGGCGAACGAAGGCTACGGAAATGCGTTCGGGCGAATAGACGTGCAAATGTTGAGCAACTGACTGCCCAGATGAACCAAGAGGCTACCAAGAGTGTATCCTCAACAACGGTTCAGCAAACATCTCGCAGCGGTCCGCTCAGCCAAAAGTGGTTATTCTGGCATTTGACAGGTGGTCACATCAATGTGACTGGACTAATTAAAAATATATAGACCATTCACGAGTTACTAATGTGTTAAGTAAATTGATGATTTTTATTATCTCACCATATAAGGAAAATATATGCTCATGGTAAAATTTCCTTTTAAAACAAGGTATAACAATATAAGTTAGCAAAATGTAAATTACTGACCTATTTGTGATTCAGCGACAAGTGTAGAGTTTCGATCACATAAAGGGGAAAAAGGCAAACCCAACTCGTTCTCTTTATCACCCTAAAAAAGAAGCATATGCAATATATAAGCATGCTTCACAATTTATAAACATTAGCAGTTTTCAGAATCGAGTGCATCAAGGAATGTTTGACCCATAATACAGATAGTTGAAAACTATTGAAACGATAAAATATCTCAAAGAATATGCATCGGATACGAACATGTGAACTGTTTTCGCTAGTTGCATATAATTCCTTCGAGACGACCGATTCATAAAAGCATTGAACAAAGTTAAATTTTACGAGTTCATGAAGATTGACTAACCGATTCATCGGTGCAGTGAATTGACGAATAGGAGATTATTGAAAAACAAAATAAGTTGGTAAAAGGGGAAAAGAGACAAACCAATACGCACATGAAGAGCTCAACGGATGAACCAGGTAAGTGACATTTTCCCAGAGGTTAAAATCAAGGTAAGAAGGGAAAAAAGGGGAATCCGAACTATTTTATCATTATATTTTTATTCGATGTAATAAAATTTAGCTTTATTTTATTTACCACTACCACATTTGAAATGGAAATCATACAAACATACTCAAAAGTAGTGGATTAGTTAGGGTAAAATTGAAGTGAGTTCAAAAACAAGTCTGTTACGTTAAACATACCCATATTGATGCAACCGGTCTATGTTAGTTTTTCTAATACATAAATACCCCTGAAAATGTCACTTACCTACTTCATCCATTATATGCTCATATGTCATCACACGCTTATGCTTAGATTTTTGATCCGGTGAATATTCTTCGAGATATTTGAATGCTTTCACTGAAGCAGCTGCATATCGAAGTCAAAATTATTGATGGTCCAATCAAATCATTTTGATGGTTTTTGTTGGTTTCAGTCTGATTCATGATGGCCCAACATCATTTGATGGGGGTCATTATCATCCAACATTTTATGCTACGAGTCCATGGTTTTTGATATGTCAGCAAACTTCCATCTTTTCATGATGGAAAATGCTACTTTAATACTATGATGGTTAACCATCAAGAGAAGTTTGATTCTTATGGACCAACAATTCGTGATGGTTCCAACTATACGTTTCCATGATAGTTTAATGGGAAAAACAAGGGAATATACCCTCAAAACAATTTAATTTTTTAATGTTGGCTCACCATGAATGAGTTCGAATTATTATATTGTGATGATGGTTGTTAATGATCGTTCCAACATTTGATTTTTAAGAAGCTATGATGGAAATTTCTGATGGTTTACCATGAATGAACCATCAAAACAAGTTGCTATTCTAATGTTGGACCATTTTAAATTAGTTCGAATTCCTATATTGGGGTGATGGTTACTTATGTTGGTTGCCATCAAAAATATAATCGTTAATGATGGAATTCTTGATGGCTACCAACAAGATTATGTCGGTTCATCAATGGAAAATCATAAAAAATTTTGATTTGGGTATGCAAGTATGCCATACATATGCATGCATGACATCCTGCACATACATTCGTGTATGATACACATGGGCACTTTAGTTATACAATACCTGTCGGAAAAATTCCTCCATGAGTCTCTGAGTCCATCTGAAATGAAGATTCCAGTCTTTTGCTGGATGGCTGATGTCACAGCAATGCAACATCAGTGATAGCACCTTTGCTTTATCCATTGAACTGCAAATAGAATGTAAAGGAAAAGCCATGAACCTATCGAATTCAGATTTGCTCGATCTCAAAAGCAACACAATTTTAAAGGAGCATTCAATATTCGCATGTGAATCATGGTAAAGAACTGCCCTCTGAACTCCGAGGATAGGAGAGTGCCATATATGAAATTCTATTTAATTCCCAGCTTTAAAATTTTTTTAGGATGATTTTGACCACCATTACATGGAAAATAATTAAACATTTAGAATAGGTTTTAACACGCAAATCAGATGAATTGAGATTTGCATAGTCACCCATGATTGAAAACGCTGTCGAAAACAGCTAGAGGCGTTTTCCTTTTATGAACAAGCTGTTGCTGCAAATTAGGACCGGTACTTTTATTTATCTAAGTTATCCTAGTTTTATCTTCCTTAATGTTGTCGAAAACTGTACTGAAATAGGGTAATATTCAGTTGTTTTTATCGAAATTTATTGATTTGGTAACTAATTTGTATATCTCGCCAATTTCGTTGCCAAATATGTAAGTTATGATGATGCAGCTGTTCCTGGTTTATCTGAGTGTAATTTTTAATAATAATTGTTCGAAAACATAAAACTGGTACAAAGTAAAAGTACCCATACAAATGTGCTCGAACAATCAAACTATAATAGAGAACCGATCGATGACGTTTCCGGATATGAGTTGCAATGCCATTTTGATTCTTTACGATGTGCCCTACCTGCCCTAACCATGGTAAGGAACCAACCTGTATATGTCCAATTTATTTACATGTAACCTGTAAGCAACGGATATGTTTGAAAATCTGAATAATACGATTTATTTATTATAAGCAGCAAAATTACTGAAAAATGAAGGAAAATGTGACATTTTCGATGAAAAATGTTTCTGTGCAAATATATATATATATATATATATATAAGTCTAAATCAATAAATAATTGAAAAAAAGGGAGTAAGAATAAATTTAAGAGAAGCCTGAAAAGAAAGTAAGGAAAATGTATTATCTCGTCATCAGCTCGCACGATTATGTTCACAAAAAATAATGCTTTTAATTTAAAAGAATGTTGTATTGATATATCTAAAGCAAAAAATAGCAACACAATAGTGTGAGGAGCAGCAAAAAAATCTAAAAATAATTTATTAATCAAACGATTTTTATTAATTAAGCGATTAAAAAATTATTAATTAGACGAAAATAGATCAAATTAAGCAAATAATGCAAAATAAAACAGATCAAGCAAAAAATAGAAAACAAAAATTCAAGAAAATGCAAAATAAAACACAAAATATAAAATATAAAGCGAGTGGCTAATTCATATGTTCTTCTTGACGGCATCTTTCAAAAAATATAAAATATAGAGCGAGTAGCTAATTCATATGTTCTTCTTGACGGCATCTTTCAAAAAATATAAAGCGAGTAGCTAATTCATATGTTCTTTTTGATGGCATCTTTCAAAAAATATAAAATATAAAGCGAGTAGCTAATTCATATGTTCTTCTTGATGGCATCTTTCAAAAATTTTAATTTTATATTTGTATAACTATACTTTTTTATCATCTTATGATTTTTAAATACTTTGCAAATATCTTCAGCATATTCCAGATTACATTGGTTTCCGTGTTCTTGCAAAAATATCTTCATTACTAGCTTGCCAGATTACAAAATATGAAAACTGAACCGTATATAGAAGATGGTAGAATCGTTTTATGGCACGTTCTTCCGTAAGTGCAGAAGCATGTTTGATTTGTTTGTTATTTTGGATAGCCCGAAACTGAGTGTGAACAAGGTATAATACTGTACTAGATTATTAAAAGTTTATACTTAATAGGGTTAAAATTAAATTATAAAATTTTAATATTGATGATTTTAGAGAGATTATTAATATTTATTTATTTTTTTTAATTTTCAAAAACCCTTTATTAGAAATTGGATGATTTCAAGTCACGGACTCGCACGAATTGGATTTGCGCACTTCAAAAATATAAGTTAGCAAAGAAATTTTTAATAAATTTATTAATAGTTACAACATACAATTAGCTTAATGGTTTTATATCAAATTTAATTACAATTGAACATTAATTTGGGTAGTATTATTAAAATATTTCTTTCAAAATTCAAATGATGTTACTCTTTTACAAAATTTCTTCATTATCTTTAGTATAAATGTAAAATATTGATTTGTTTACATTTTTTTTAATAATAAGAAAATAAAAAATTTAGAAATTTAAAAAAAAATCATCTAATAAAAATTTATACTAGTTGATATCTTGTTGAGGATGGAGATGACAGAGTATCATGTTTGTGTATTCACCTGAAGGACACTTTTTTTACAAAATAGAAGACAAAAATATATCAAAGAGCAAAAAAGTCAACAAAAAAAAAAACAAACAACAAAAAAATTCAAAATTTAAATTTTTACATATTTGGCTCTTCGTATAAGCTTACAGATTGCGCTTTTTTAATTTATTTTTTATCAGCT
>NC_092213.1:72839933-72841903 GCF_043381705.1 Parasteatoda tepidariorum | reverse complement strand
TATATATATGTACATATATAACTCATGACAATAAATTATATATTAGTATTTCCGTGCTCTAAAGTTGCAACAAAACATCGAGATATCGTTGTTATCGCGTGTTCAAGGCTTTCTAAGCACGGAGAATAATGAGGTATTTGGGAGAATGGATTTCAATGTTGCATTCAAAATTGATTGAGCGATAATCATAGTTCCCCTTGCACGAGTTTTCACGGCGTTAAGATTTAATTTTCCTAGCTGGATTACGAACAGTTGCTGGCTTACAGTATGCATAATTTAAATAACAATCATACCGTTGGGTATTGATTTAAAAGCACGTGCATTGATGGGGCAATAAATACATTAATGCATCGTAAACGTGACTTCGTTTTAAAAGCGGCTTAATGTTTCGCTGCTCCAAGTTGAAAATATTGTTTGTTTGGAGAATTGGAAAAAAAGTCTTTTTAAAAATTCTTACCGTAAACATCAATAATAATTTTTTAATCATTAGAAGTTAACTATATTAAGTCTTATATTTATATGTAACTTTTGTTTCAAATACTAAAAATTGGTAATTTAATTATTTTTTTTTTAAATTTATTTCGGTGAAATCAAGTCATTTGTGTTCATTTAAATATGTTAATATTATGTTTTGGTGAATTTCTTTAGTTAATCGTAATATTATATTAATATGTATGGCAATATATATTAATATAATATTATAGCAAGCGTCAGATCTTCATATTAAAATTAAAATACACAATTTATCATGCATACATACACCATGCATCACAAATTTTGAATAGTGAAAGTAAGTTTGCATTAATACTAATAAGAATTTCCTTTTCAAGATACCACTTTAACGTTTAAAGATTTGATAGCTCTGATTTCTCCTACAAACATATTACGTATTTAAATTTTTGATACTGTCCCGTTATAGCCTAGTTGCGAAGAGGAACAAATTAGGGACCACTAAGGCAACCCTTCACATCAAGAGGCACTTAACCAAAAAAAAACAAATCAGTATAGGCATCACCTCCTATATCAGAGAGCCTCCACACGGTTTTTCATAAGTAGTCCGCGGAGACTATTTAAAAATTAAACCGGTTGTGAGCATGAACCCAAAACCTTCTTTAAAAGTAATTGAGAGAAATTTACCATATATTTTTTTGAGAATTGAATCTGTAGTGGTTGACAAGTAAATAAGACAAACCAATTATATTCATAAATTAAACAAATTTTTTGACATATATTTGCTACCACTTTCTTAGTTTTACTAGATTTTGTATTAAAGGACTTTTTCGTTAACAGGTTAACATTCATAGTGGTCTGATCGGACTACCTATAAAAAACCGTGTGGAGGCTTTCAGTTGTAGGAGGCGTTGGTATAGGGTATACCAGGCAGTTTAATTTAGTAGATTTTTATCCATCACTACTTCTAAACAACTCGTAGTCTGTTGTTGTTGTTGCTGGCCCACACGGTTAGCGGAGCTAAACCAAGTCCATGACTCCAGAGACTCTGAGCAAGTCTGTAACAAAAAGTGGATCTGAAACTCGTAGTCTTATGTAATTCACCACTTTTTTCTGAAATGTCATGCTGAACCTTTTAAAAAACTAGCAAAATCTGTCTAATATTTGCAAATTTAGTTTGTAGTTATTTACCATTGTGCCCAGACGGGCAAGCCATATGTAAAATTAACGTGGCATTTAACGTGTTAAGGGAACCTGCGATACTATAAAGTGTTAAATGTCTCTATTACTGAAAATTCTCTTTTAATTTGTAAGTAAAGATATCAGTTTAATCTTACCTGAAATCAGAGTGTGCGAGGAGACTTTTCATCGTCTTGATCTGTTGAAAATGAGAGGACATGTCTGTCGCCAGAACCATATCAATGACTAGAGCTCGAAACTCCCTATGAAGAAAACACTTATTGTCATAAAATTAGTTTTATATTTTGATGAAAAAAATCAGATAAAAATTGATATATATA
>NC_092213.1:72799167-72839927 GCF_043381705.1 Parasteatoda tepidariorum | reverse complement strand
TATATATTTATATATATATAATATCATAAATTCATAAGATTTTGATATTAAAATTATTCACAAACTAATGAAAAAAAGAATATACTATTTTAACTTCAAAGAATTATAAAACTTTTTAAATCAGATAGGAAACGAATCCGAACACAAACTAAACTTGTGATAATTTTATTCTGAATAGATTAAAAATTATTAGCTTTAACCCTTTTGCGCCGACTGTCACAAATACGTGCCAGCATAAAACCGTATCAATCAGGGTAAAAAGATAAAACTGGTAATCAAAGTAATTTTTTAGCAGTTTATTTGTGGGCGGAGTTATAATTGTTTTAAAAAAGTTTCCCATCACAATGAATGTTTTTGAAAAAAGGAACTGTCCTAAATATATGACGATGGGCGTTAACCGGTTAAGGTATGCAGTTAGCCTCCTTGCATTATTCCCCATGCTTAATTTCATAAAATGGTTGAGGCACTAAAATTCTATGAGTATCCCAGGTTTATATTGAGTCGCATTTGCGATCACATATTTTTTTGACATATTCTCCAGGATTGCTACGAGCTGGAAAAAAAAAATTATTTTTTTCTTAGGTAGTACTGAAAATGGTTTAAATTTAGCTTCCACTTGAGCGTAACAATAACGTACCCAATGGATTTAATTTATTTTTCTTATGAATTGAAACAATGAATAACTTAAAATACTTTTGCTCAATTTTGTTGCCTGTTTAAAAACAATTTTCAGTGAGTAGTACAGATTTACTCGAGGCTCATTTCTAATTTGAAAAATTGCGAATAGAGGGAATTCTGACAGCATAGCATTTTTTTTCTTCAACTACGCACATTTAATATCTCTCATTTAGCTTATTATCCTCCAAATATAAGTTTGATAACATGCTAGCTATTGCCAGCACGTATTAAAGTGACTGTACCTTACTTTAACTATATTTAAAGATTAACAAAATGCTTAAAATATCGTAACATAATTTTCTTTAATAAGTTGGTAAGTTTATATTTTATAAAAATTATTTAATGTCTTAAATTATTAAACTTTTGTTGAAAATTTTCATCTAATATTCTAAAAGAGATAACAGCTTGGTGTTTAAAAATTTGACTTAAGATTTTTGATGTTTGAAGAGCATCTTCAAAAAATTTTAGTAGTCAAGCTCAGTCTTTAACCCTTTCGCGCCGACTGTCACAAATACGTGCCAGCTTAAAACCGTATTAATCAGGGTAAAAAGATAAAACTGGTAATCAAAGTAATTCTTTAGCAGTTTATTTGTGGGCGGAGTTATAATTGTTTGATTTATTTAATTCACCATTACTTTGTTCAAAATAAAACTATTTAGTAATACTTTGAATAATCATTGATTATATACATGATTAAACTAACAATTATTAAAGTAAAAGCAAAGTAAGTCTGTCAAATTAACAAAGACTACATTTAAGTTACCGTTTTTTATTTAATTACAACTTGATTCTGATTTTGCACTAATGCTTTTCTGAATCACCCGTCTCCAAGGGGTTAAAGCATATTTTCATCTAGTTCCAACATTTCAAGTCAACGCATATAGTTCTAACATTTTAAGCTATAACTAGATGACTGAAAACAAAAAATACATCATCATCATCATTCTATTTGGCATTACATTCAATGGTTGTCCGAGTCCTTTTGTGGAAAAATCTTCCAAGATAACCTATTTTCTGACCTGAACTACATGTTCCTTACCCTGATCATACTGAAATTTGATTCTACAGAATTGAGCCACCGTTGCTTTATCGGACTAGCGAAGTTGTTGTCCTTTTATTCTATTTTTTTAAAAAATTTTATTACTTTTGGGCTCGTTAAAAGTTCTAAAAGTTTCTGAGTTAAAACGACTTCACCAAAGACCATAGTTTTAGACAAAATATAAATACTTAAAAAATAAATATAAATATGTAAATAAATATTATACTATAATAACTGAATAACTTGAGTTATTACAGTGTATCAATTTATACCATAATAACTCAAAATCGAAAACTATAAAAACATACAGTTGCAGTACTAACCGCTATAATATTTTAATGTGATAAATAAATACATTATAATAATGATTCAAAATCGTCTAATAACACCGTGGAAAAATATTTTTTACTGTAGCCTGAAACTTCGTAACATATCTTAATACTTTCGTATCACTGATTTGAAATCTGCAATCAATTTGTCTTGCCAAGCTACAGTTTTTTTAAAGAAAATTTTTAGTTTATTTTTTGTTGCAATCTACTAATTTAAAAACGTTATATATAACAGAGTCTCCCGTAAATCGTGCAAAAAACTTCTAGGGGAGTAAGGGTAAATCACCAGGATTTACCCTTACCATGTATAAAAACCCATGACAGAACAGGTCATCACACTCCATTAGGAGAGCTTTCCCTATTATTAACTGTTCTGTTTCATGTAGTTCTGAAGAGTTCATTATAGGGAATAATAATGAAACGCCCTTAGCCGCGTACGATGACATTTCCGGACAGCTAATTTCCAATCCAGCAGTCTTTAATGACTCGCACTCTTTTTTGGATATTTTCCTCTTGGTTGAAGTTTGTCGAAATTATAACACAAGCTTTTATTTTTGTTAAAATTTGTTAACTGAACTAAAAAAAATAGTCAAGAATCAAGTTTTTTTTTATTTAAGAAAATGCCAAACTGAAGAGCTGTTCGTTAAAGTCGCTGGAATGGGGCAACTCTGCAATTTTAGTAAGCAATTTTAATCCTGATGATGTGCCCTAACTTCCTTAAAAGTTTGTCGAATTATGTCATCATATGTCGAATCCCTTGCTATACGTAACGTATTTAAACTTGTTCATTTCGACTAAAAACGCCAGTTCGCAAAGATTTAGAAGTAAAAAAAAAAAAAAATAAATTTTTCAGGTTTGAAATTACCATACGCGAGCTAGGCAAGTTTAACCCTTTTGCGCCGACTGTCACAAATACGTGCCAGCATAAAACCGGATCAATCAGGGTAAAAAGATAAAACTGGTAACCAAAGAAGTTCTTTAGCAGTTTGAATGTTTTTGACAGATGAATTTTAACAGAATGCAATTTATTTTTGATTTTGAAGATCCCATTATTGCAACCATGGAGACTTTATTATCTGTCGTTCATATATTTTTATATCAGAGTAAGGTATAGATAGAGTGAAGGGTTTGCTGCAGCAACATCAGCCAAGTCATAGCCAGTGATTCTGACATGACCAACAAAATAAAATATCAAACACAATTTTATAATGCTGGATAACGCCAACGGACAAGTGCCAAATGCTGGATAAAATTTAAAATTGGATTTGTGGGCGGGGTTATAATTGTTTGATTCATTTAATTCACCATCACTTTAGTTCAAAATAAAATTATTTAGTGTTATTTTGAACTAACAATGATTATATGCATGATTAAACTAACAATAAGTAAAGTAAAGGCAAAGTAAGTCTGTCAAACTAGCAACGCCAACATTTAAGCTACCGTTTTTTGTTTATTTACATCCTGATTCTGATTTTGTACGAATGCTTTTATGCATCACTTGTTCCCAAGGGGTTAAGTATTTGTATAAATGCAACACAAAATATGCTCCCAGTGTTATTATGATAACAGTACCGACTGTTATAAAAACTTCAATTGCCCGAGGGATTTTAATTGTTAAAAATGTCAACTTTTTGTTATCGCTTTTGATTATTCGTTTCGAGTTTTTTTAAAAAAAATTTTTGAATTAAGAAATAATACATTTTAAAAGAATAAAACTAACTCTGAATAGGATTTAATTTTTAAACTACAAGTATTTAATATAAATAAGTCTCTTTTATGATAAAATACTTTTAACTACGTATGAGAAAAAAAGTTAGCAAATGGATTGTGTCTAAATTTCTAAACAAAAGTAATTTTAAAAAAAACTGATGAAATGTGTAAAAGCGTTCAATTGAAATAATGAGATAATGGATTTCAGTTTACATTTAAAATAAAAAAAGTTTCCAAATGGCTTTGTACCTGTCACAGCTTGTAACGTCTAAATTAATATTTGAACGGTTAAACTTTTCTTCAATGATTATATATTAAAAGGATTAAAAAGAATAAAAAAGGAAAAAGGATTTCATTTGCTGTTAACGAATTTAACAAAGTTCCGCTTTTTAGAAAACTTTGTTGATTTTTTTAAAAAAGAAAAATGCGATTAAAAGATCAAGTTATATAAAAAAAAAAACGGTTTCAATTATAAAGTGCTTCAGACTTTATTGTATCTTATCTGAATTAATAATAGAAAAAGTGAAATAAAAACGAGTTTAATTTAAAACAAAATCCACTTTGAAGTGATTGTTCATAAAAAGCAAATTATCCTTAAAAGATTAGCGAAATTAATTAACAATTCTGTTTTTGTATGAAGATTTATACATTTCAAAAGCGAAGTATTTTTAGAATGGATTTGTGAATTAAGATGCAATATATTTCGCACAATACATTTTTAATTACTCCATTATAATGATTAAGCGAAAAAAATGCATTAATTATGTTTTAATTTTTACTTTTGAATAAAAGTTTTTTTCTATTAAACAAGATAAATCTTATAATTATTAAAAAATCATTAATTCATTAAGCTAGTGTTTGTTCTAAAATTAAGAAGTAAGTCCCAAAATTATTACGCTGAAAACACACTTGTATATCTGCCTAGTTAACAAGTTCACGCCGGGGTGACCCACAGGTGGGTCACGCTAGATTGTCTCATCGGGTCGCGCACGGAGTAAAAACTGGTAACAAATACTTTTCATTTTTTAGTTTTTTTCCGGGAATAATAAAAATCCATAACTACCAATTGTTTTTAACGGATGCAATTTTTATATTGAATTGCTTCTTCAGAGATGCCAACTTGCACCGAACAGCAAAAAAACATTTAAAAGTGGTAGTTTATCTATTGCGATTCTAGATTTAATAAATTCAAATTACAATATTTTTATCCACCACTACTTCCAAATAATTCATAGTCTTAAATGATTCCCCACTTTATCAGGGATGCCAACTGCTCCGGACACGCCAAAATAATTAAAAAAACTGTAAATAACAACAAAGTAAGTTCTGCAAATATTTTACTATTTTTGCTTGGTTTTTAAAGGTATCGTAGGCCACAGTCACTATAAAGCGGTGAATTATATAAGCCTACGAATTATTTAGAAATAGTGGTGGATAAAAATCTATTAAATTGCATTTATTAAACCAAGAAACACAATTGATAAACTACCACTTTAAAATATATATTTGCTCTCCGGAGCAAGTTGGCATCTCTGCTTTATAGTAGTCATGTCATGCTGTGCCTTTTAAAAATCAAGCAAAAATAGTTAAATATTTGCAAAATTTAGTTTGCAGTTATTTACCGTTTTTTTTAATTATTTTGGCGTGTCCGGAGCAGTTGGCATCTCTGCTTCTTCGCCGTGATAAATTTCCTTACAGTGAATTGTTACTGTTGAGAATAGATTAACTCCTCCCGAATATTATCTAATATTGAAATAGTTCTTCTACCAGTATTTTCTCTTTTCCGTCCCGCTTTCAGGCACAACACCCGGCGTGAACGTGTTAAATGGGATTTACAATGCAGCTGTAAAACAATAATTAAAATAAAACGAATTTTCCAAATACTGTGTAGTTTCGCCATCCCTTGAGCGCATAAACGCCTCATTGAAAGATCTTAATAGATAAAGATTTTGTATATAATTTTTTTTAAATTATCAATACACTAAAAAACAAATGTGTTACATCAATTTAACATAATTCACATGGTTGTTATTGAAATCCGAAGTAAACTTACCTGAATTCTTCTTTACTGAGATTGTTCAGTATACAGTGTTCTTCATCTTTTAGTAGTCTGAAGGACTGACTAATGTGGTAATTTTCCAGAACAGATCTGTCGTTGTACAACAATGCTGTCTCTGATCTTTAAGGAAAAAATAATAGAATTAGTTACCCTTTATACATGAAATAAATTATTTGATTTGAAACAATGATAACACTGGGGAACATATTTTTTATTGCATTTATATAAAGTCCTCTTTCTTATGTTATTCAGAAAGGGGATTTTAAATCTGAAATTAGTTTCGTTTTGAAAGCTACAGATTTTCTTTCTCAAAATTTTAATGTTACTTAAGGTTAGTTTTTATTAGAATTCACAAGTTTATAAGGAACGTATATAGGTGTATATACATTCATATTCACTCCATTGAAAATAACGTTCAAGACAAAAAACATCTGACCTAAGCCTATCGCATTATAAAGTAGAATGTATTATCGCCTTCTTCTTACTATTCCTTACGTAGTTGAGAAGTGGGAACATTTAGTAGTCACTCGAGTGAGATCTAAAAATTCCTGGTTAGGACTACATTGAATTAAAAACTGCAGCTTTAGAGAGAAACTGAATGCAGATTTGTAAAGGGTTACTCAAATATATCTAATATCCATTAAAAAAATCTCCCGCAATGGACAAAACTGTTCCCCAGTGTACGGTGTTAAAAGGTACCATGAATTGAATTGAATTTAAGGTTTAATGGTACAAGGTAAAAAAATGACAAAGCTGCGCCAAATAAACGGGTTTTAAAACTAATAAAAAAAAGCAATACATATAGTAAAAATTTATTTTGTTAAAATACAGTAAATTGTTAAAAATAATACATATCACACAGATGCATTCAAAGGTGAATAAAATGAGATACAAGTGCAAATACGGTAAAATTTCACGAAATAGTTTAAAATGGCGCACAGGTAATAAGATATAAAGTGAGGTAAGAACAGTCATACAGAATATAAAATACCAAAAGGGCGTAGGAATGCGAAGATGTTAGGATGATTAACTTCATCCAACAAATCTTATATACATAAAATAGAACTACCAAAAAAAGTTAAGACAATATTGGTTAAATTTCGGGCAAACTATCAAGACGTGATGGATTGCGAGAAAAAAGTTACAAGAATTGCAATGTTGAGATGGTTCACCAAATAGCAAGTGAACATTGAAGTTAATCGATTCGTATACGGGTGTGATTAACGTCTGCACTACAGTAACGTAATACAGGCAATAGGTCCAGATCAGTTTTAACAGAATGCAATTTATTTCTGATTTGAAGATCCCATTATTGCAACCATAGAGACTTTATTATCTGTCGTTCATATATTTTTATATCAGAGTAAGGTATAGATAGAGTGAAGGGTTTAGTCATCACCTCCTACATCAGAAAGCCTCCACACGGTTTCTAAGTAGTCTGCGCAGACTATTAAAAAGTGAACCAGTGGTGCGCAAGAAACCAAACTCTATTTTTAAAGTAGCCTTAGGCTGAGATGTAGTACGAAGTACCTGCCCGCAGAGCGGGCACTCCACTGCTTCGTCTGTGTTGATGCCCGTGGGCGACTAGAGTACTGTGTTTAGCAATAAAAACAAGAGAAATAGCAGAAGCACTGGTTGACGTAAGTTTATACTTGTTGTCGTGCTTAAGAAAAGGACAAGTTAGGTATAATAAATACTAGGGGTGGATACTCCCGAGTCGGCATTTTTAAAGTGATTAAGAGAAAGTTATCATATACATTTGAGAATTAAATCTGTAGTGGTTGACAAGTAAATACGACAAACCAATTATACTCAAAAATTAAACAAATTTATAGACATATATTTGCTACCACTTTCCTATTTTTACTAGAGTTTTTATTAGACGGCTCTTTCGTAAATTGGTTTGCCTACATAGTGGTCTAATCGGACTACCTATAAGAAACCGTGTGGAGGCTTTCAGTTATAGGAGGCGTTGGTTTAGTGCAGCAACATAAGCCAAGTCATAGCCAGGGATTCTGACATGACCAACAAAATAAAATATCAAACCCAATTTTATAATGCTGGATAACGCCAACGGACAAATGCTGTATAAAATTTAAAATTGGATGAGTCACCTCTTCAAAATGTTCCAACTGGCGCAAAACGATCATGCTGGTTGAGTAAATCCAATATTTTCCAATGGGCCGTGATGAAATAAACAAGTCACTACTTATTTGGGCATTACATGGAATATATGTACGTTTATCTATTATATTAATAATAAACTTAATAATATATAAATAATAGCTAGTTTAAGGTGAAAAAATACGATCATGCTGTTTGAGTAGATCCAATATTTTCGAATACGCCGTGATGAAGTAAGAAGCTCGCTACTTATTTGGGCATCACATGGAATTTAAGTACATTTATTTATCATTTTAATAATAAACTTAATGACACATAAATAATGGATGTTTTGAGGTGAAAAAATAAATAGGTCACTACTTACCCGAATATTAAATGGAATATATTTACTTTTACCTGATATATTAATAATAAACTTAGTAATATATAAATATTCTTAAGATATAAACTTAGTAATACAGTAAAACTTGTGTAAGTTGACCACTTGTGGTGCATTGTTTTAGTGGTCAACTTAGATAAGTGGGCAACTTATAGAGGGGATGGGTCATTGTTTACTTTTTCGCTTCCTACAACATGTTGCTATATATTTAAAAAAATTTTTTCACTTTACTTAAAAATTATATTTAGCAAATAGCCAAATGAATATCTTAAGAAATGTGTTTAAACCTGAATGAACTTCAATTTGTTACATATAATTCTAATATTTAACTAACTTTTTTTTAAAAAAAATATTTCGTTAGTTATGCAAGTGACTGCGCTCGCTATTGCAACTGGATGAGCAACTTTTCAACTAACACACTTGTTTTCAATGAATGAATGAAAGAAATGGTCAGAAGCTTACCCCCTACAGTTTCCCCAGATGGTCAACTCACAAAAGGGTTTAGTTTAGCTTTTTACACTATTTCACCAAACAAGTGAAATGTTAACATACATTGCAAATGACAGAAAATTTTCTGAATTTTTTATTCTGGTCAACTTATGAGGGTTTTAGAATTGAATTTTATAATACTCCCAGAGAAAATTGACTTATTATATAAGAAAGATTCCGTTCTTGATAATTGAGGTCAACTTATGCAGGTGTCCAACTTACAAGGGTGGTCAACGTGGCAGGTTTCACTGATAAATAATAGATATTCTGGGAGGTTCTTACTTACCCGGACATTACGTGGAATGAATTTGTTGTCCCTGTATGTTCATAATCGTGAATGATAGCTGCAAAGAGTGTGGCGAATATTTCAATATCTGTCAACCAGTTCTGAAACATTAAACATTGATTTATTCAATAAATAACAAAATACGCAAAATATTTAATTGAAAGATGGGCATATTTTGGATAAATAATTATCTATTGATTGATCCTAACTCTTAGATCGTCGGAAAGCTCCTATAGAGAAAAACACTTTAGAATGATGCAATATATGTAAAAATCATTCATAAATATCGGGTATTTAATGTTCCGTCTCTAGCATTGTTTCACGGAAACACTCAATTTTATTTGAGAAAAACTCTTTGATTCATTGTTCAAATGGATGAAAGGGTAAAATGTTTAGAGCTTGCAAAACACGGCGCTCTACGTCAGGACATTATGTGAATGATAAAAACAAACCTATTTAATGTTGTCTGTTAATTTTTACTTAAGAATTTTATATTCGTTCAATATTTCTACGAAAGTCGAATATAGTTATATTTACCTAAAATTATTAGAAATTTTTCATAGATATAAGCATAATAAAATGAAATTGTTCCTCATAATGTTTTTACCATTGAGATTTTCAATGTGCGTAAGCACGGTACTTGAAAATATGATTGCTTCTGCTGCAAAATAATGAATTAAACCTATTTATGTCTAGCTCCCCTTTAACCCTTTCACTCCGACTGTCACAAATACGTGCCAGCATAAAACTGTATCAACCAGGGTAAAAAGATAAAACTGGTAATCAAAGTAATTTAGCAGTTTATTTGTGGTCGGAGTTATGATTGTTTGACTTATTTAATTCGCCATTACTTTGTTCAAAATAAAACTATTTAGTTTTACTTTGAATTAACATTGATTATATACTCGTCGGCGCACCTAAATGCTTTAGCAATAATAGTATAAAAAAGAATCTTAAAATTGATGATATCAACGTCTATATAAAAAATTTAAATACAAATTTCTACGATGAAGCAAAGACCTGTACCACCAGCAATTTTAACTCACTCCTAGATATAGAACTAATTGACGACAATGACGACAACACTAAATTTAGCCCAATCACTGCCTTTTTCCTTAGGGATATGGTGCTGCCCTGGCACACGATATACACTCAGCCCCAGCCGACTCACACGAACCCCCTCTCGATTTTTTGGTGCTAAGCACCCCCTCTTCTTCCTATCTCCATTCCTCCTCACTAGTCCTCATCATCGATTTATTACTACAGATGAATCGGTTAATGCCACTTCGCGGCAGCGCACCGAGATTTATGTGATTTCTACCATTGATTATATATATGATTAAACTAACAATAATTAAAGTAAAAGCAAAGTAAGTCTGTCAAATTAGAAACGACTACATTTAAGTTACAGTTTTTAATTTAATTACATCCTGATCCTGATTTTGTATGAATGCTTTTCTGAATCACCCGTCCCCAAGGGTTTAAAAGCACGGTTCTTTTTCTTCCAATAAGAAAAAAACTGGTAGCAAAAATTGGCGTCGATGCACAGCTTTCATTTATTAATGTGCTTTGAGTTTTCAGTGGTGAAAATGCTACCCTTCTCGTATAAACAAATATGTTCTACCACCTTTTCATATCCATGTTTTTTGCTCCACATACTGACAATTTTTGGTGTTCGGTCATTGGCCACTCTCCTGTCACAAATGACGGGGTGAAAGTTCGCCCTCTATTTCTTGAGCGAGTGATATTTCCAGACTGGAGTATACAAAAGTAACGCACCAGAAAGAGTAAAGCAATATATTTCACATGCCCTGAATCATGTCTGTTTCTGAATCTATACACCAGATGGCAGCACTAGATCATTTGTAATGTGTTTTGGTATAGTTAATTTGTTTTAAACTAGATGTCAGCATTCATCAAAGATGCAAAATAAAAAAAAATATCTGCGAAATTGAAGATGGATACCTATATTGTACATACACTTAGTTTATGAAATTCTCATCAACAGGCAATTTTATGACCGTTTTCTTTAAAATTATGCGGCCATCAAGTGGTTAATGGGCTGATATCGATAATATTTTCAGAGCAATAGACAGACGATTAGTAACAATACTTACTGCTAAACCAGCTTGACATAATAAATAAGCTACAGTCTGCGTGACGTCAGCAGCATGCATGTTGTTATGATATGGATTCCTGTACCTTTCATACCCGTTTTCGATTTGTACAAGGAAACTTTCAAGAGCTGCAGTTGGTATCTGAAAAACGAGAAAGAAAGTGTTCAAATCTGAAAACATGCCCTTTAATGTTAGCTAAATCCTATTCATTTATGCTCATTTTTTAAAGCTCTATCACCACCGAACTTAAGACAATACTTTAAACAAAGCAGATCTTTAAATTTAAACTATATTTACCATCTTGACTTTATTTTATATTTATAACTGGCGCTGGAAGGCTGATCAGCTTTTTGGTTTACGGTTATCAAGGTTTAACTCTGTAGCCTTGTATATTTAAAACCAAACAATAGACAATCCTGGATCAAGCATCGGGACAAATTGACCTCAGTGGAGGGTTTTTTGATGGCACTAACCCACATTTGTGTTCCGTTGGGTGAAAAAACATTAAAAACAACTGCTACGAACACCCAGGCGGTAGGAAGCAAGAAGAAGAAAAAATATTTAGAAGAAAACTAAATTGATTAAAGACTTTTGTTGACGTTGCTCATCCTTTTAATCTGACATAAGTCAAATAAGCTCCAGAAGATTGCTGACAGCAGGAAAAAGAGGATCTGCGGTAAAATCCACCTTAGAAAGTCTAAGGCAAACCAGAATATGTTCAGGCGAAGGTGGTTGAACAGAACATTTTTTGCAAGTAGGGAAAATCTTTCAGCTTCCCTCAAAAGTAAGGCACTTAAGATAGCCACTTGCAAATCTGGCGAAAGTAATCTGGGGGCTCTTCGGCCGTATTTAATGTCCAGCAGTGTACCAGGGTATGTCCTATGACACCAGTGATGTGTGGGCGGCATACGTCATAATAGATGGAGCCTGGAGCTTTCTGAATGTATCTGAATAAAGGTAAAATACAATATTTTTTCTGAAGTATATAAATTTTCAATCCGTCCTAATATCTCTAATATTTATATTCGTCTTGATGTTTATTTTATTTTATTTTATAGCCGTCATTGAACGGCCGACCCAATTTTGGGTTTAAGACTACCAATGTTCAACTTCGAAGCCTTGCAACTTTGAACCCAATCCATAAGACTAGGCAGTTCCTGGATCACGAATTGGGAGAAATTTGCCTTCGTGGAGGATGGAGGACTTTTTAATGAAACTAACCCGCAATTACGTTATATGGAGAGGAAAACCCTGAAACCCTCTCACGGTTAGCCTGACTCTAACCCATGATTCGTCTACCTCTAAAATATTTTACATCAGCCTTGTGATTAGTACAAGCCGGGTGCGGAATTCGAATCAACCAGTCATCGTTGGGATTCAAGCCCGGTTCACCTCATTGGAAGGCGAGCACATTACTCCCTGAGCCATCACGGCTCTTGTCTTTGAGTGTAGAAATTTTCAGGCACACTTTCCTCTAGAGATTTATCTCTCGTACAGATTTTGAGCAGGTACTAGACTTTCCTCTAGTACCTGTTAGCCAAATAACTTACCTTGAACTTCTGTATGAGACCGAATCTGTTGAGGAGGTAGTGTCCCATGTATCTCAAACATTGTCCACCCGCTACCGAATTCAGAGTGAAAACGTCAAATGACCAGTCCTCACTATTCTGCGAATGAGAACAAAAAGGTAATTAAATTGAATAATTTATGGATGGTTGACAGAATGTAAACAAACACAAGCTTCCTCAATCCGAAAGAAATTCAGAAAACTTCGGATATATCCCTCCGCTTATGTTATACAATGAGTAGATAGGCTTAATATTCTAGGAAGTTTTATTACCGTGATTTGAGTTTTTTTTAAAAGCTGTCTATACGCAATATGGCAAGCAGATTAACTGTTAGTTATATGAATTAATTTGCTAACTTAATTAATTTATATTATATGATATTAGAATAAAGGATCAATTTCGAAGTTTCATTGGAATCAGGTCTTAGTTTGAAACGTTTTGCAGGTATTAAGGTCAATGCTAAAGTAAATTCGTGGAAAGCGTAACTAATAACAAGTGAGACGCTAAAATAACAGCAAAGTATAATTTCAAAAATAAATACTTTGAGTTTAAAACTAAGAAAATGTAATTTGATATTTAAACAAAAGCGATCTTGCTCAAATTAACGATTCAAATAATTTTCAACATTTCTGCAAGAATATTAATGCAAAAAAGTTGACTGCCTAAACATAAATTTCTCTCCTTGTTTAAATCCTTTCAAACGCTGCATAAATTCAGTTTTTAAAAATTTTAATAATGCTGTTTGTTAAGTAAATATTAAAATGGCTTTGTCTTTATTTAATTTTCATAATGCAAACTTTTAACTTCTGTAAAACATGAGAAAAATTCGAAAATCTAATTTAGTGAAACGTTATTAATTTAACGCCACAAGTTTAATCAGAAAATTCGCAGTGAGTTTTAAAATTATTATCCAAAAGGCAAATTTATTCACATAGCAATAAATTTTCCTTCCAACACAATGAATAAATTCCACAGAACATTTCAAAGTTTTAATTTTTTGTCTTAAATCAACTATTTCAGAACTAGTGTACACAATAGCAGAGGAGAGTATACGCTTTGGAAACTAAACAAGACATTCGCTGTGTCGAATAATTGAATAGTTCTCAATTTGATTTCAATTGCTTTCTAAGATTTAACTTCCAATTACGTGATAGCTTGGGGCTCCTTTATCGGACTCCCATCCAAGTAATGAAGTCCTTTCAGGTATGAGGAAGGAGGAGTAGGGGAGAGGGGAGTGTTTGAGCATTTGCATTGTCAGCAGGATGCGGCCATTATTCCAATATAGATTTGTAAGATTACTTTGCCTCAGTTGTTTTCAACATAGATTTGATCGATCTATGAAAAAATATATATTTTGAATTCAGCTGTGGCTATAAAATGTTACATATATATATATATATATGTGTGTGTGTGAGAGAGTTTTTTAAAATTTTGTTTTATAATTTGCATTAACTAAAACCTACCGATGTAAAACAATTTTTAATCTAAAAAATAAATCTTTATGTACAACTTATTTTGTTTGAAAAAAAAAGAAGAAATGATTAATAAAACAATAATGNTATGTTCAAAATGAAGATAAAGCAAAGGAAAATTACATTCTAATGAAAAAAGGGGGGGAAAGAAAATTAATAATAAAAATAACAAAAACTGGGGGGGGAATCCGAAAAAAAGGATAGAATTCTTTTAAATAATACGGAAAATAAAAGATATAATCATTTCATCAGCCCACACGACTATATCCGCAAGAAAGAGTGCTTTCTAATATTGTATCAATATAGCCAAAGCAAAATATATCAATACAATAGTGTGAGGAGTACTCAAAAAATTTTTATAAAAATTACAACAAATAAAATAGAACACATTAAGTAAAAATAACACGTAAAAACAGAAAATAAAATATAAAGAAAGAACAGAATAAAACATAATCTATAAAGTGAGTAGTGAATTCAAATGAACTTACATGAACGGGAAATTTTTTAAGAATGATTTAAAATATTTTCGTAACAAGATTGCCAGATTGCAAAATATGAAAACAAAAGTGCAAATTGAGCGTAACTAGAGGAGTTTTCGTGCTTTTTTGTATTTATTTATTTTGCTATATATATAGATATAGGGAAAAAGATAAATAATAACAATGAAAAAAAAATAATAAAAATCCAGAAAATAAATGACATAATCTTTTCATCAGCTCACAGGATTTTCATTATTATCACTTTTCATTTTCCCTTTTTTCATTGTTTTTTTGTTTATATATATACCAAAGATTGATCTTCAAACAGCATTTATTTTTCATAATTAACTGAAAGAATTGTTTAAGAAAATTTCAATCTTTTATTTACCACTGCTTTTAATTGGTAACAACTTTTTTACACTTTCAGGAACAAATTCCATCCTTTTTTAACTGTACGATAACTGTAGAAAACAATGATTGGTAATAATGCAATTATTGATAACAATACGTACTGAATACGTTGATAATGCGAGTAATATCGGTAACGATAATTTTCAAATAAGATCATATTTAAGTCATCATTTACAATGATATACAGTGACTTAAAGAAATAAAATCGCCTGCTACTAAAATCATCCATTTTTAAAGTCTGCAAAAACAGAATTATTGTTTACATTATCAAAAGATATCAAATATCAAAACATGTTAAAACCATCCTTTTAAGAAAAAGATCTCTGTTTTTTACAATTTTCTCCTTTGGTTAGTAGACATATATGAAAAACGTCATGTTTTTTTCTAGTCAGGTTATTTCATATTTTCCTTTCTTTTCAAGTTTTGAAATGTGTATGAGAAACAGATAACAAATTCCAGTTTGCAACACACGTACAATCGGAACAACGGTACAGGTTTGAAGTATATTTTTGGTGAAGTTGAAGGATTGTAGTTAAAAAAGAATAACTAAAGCGTAAAAGAATACAGATCATACTGGGGAACAAAATTTTCTATTGCACGAGAAATTTTTGAACGGATCTTTTATATTTTCGCGTCGCTGATTTCAAATATGCAAGCAGTTTCTTTCTACAAACTACAGTTTTTATGAAATTTAATAATGCATTTCTACCAGGAGTTTTAAAATTTGCTCGAGTAAATATTGTGTGTCCCCACATCTCTGCTACAAAAGGAGTGGTAGGAAGTAGATGATAATACGTTTCAGTTTAGAATGTAATACGTTAAGAAATACCTGCAGTCTTTGCTCTTATTGGGAATAAATTTCTCAAGTGGTATTAAATATAAAACTGAATTTTATTATTAAGTAACTAAAACAGCATTTTTTAATAGTTTGAAAGCATTATCGTTTCAATGTTTTTGATTTATGTGATTGATTTACTTAGATTAGGTGGTATTCTAAGTCCCTACAAGTAAATATAAATGCGAGAATTAAAAAGACTTTTATAAACACCTAATATCTAAATATAAAATACTACATAGAATGCGTAGTGATTGGCATCATCATCATCGAAATATATCTGGGCGCCTGGGGCCGTTGGCGGCCTTTTTCCCATTCGTCTTGTATTGTGATCTTTAAGGTGGTTCTTTCTGGTAATTGGAATGCAATTGGAATAAAAGGAAATTAAATATTTTGAATTTTAGTTAAAATTACGTCACTACAAAAATGAGCTGCCATCGGTCTGAGGTTTATGTCTTCTCTTAAGTTTTCAAAAGTAAAAATTTCGTTGAATCCTGCGGTGTCACAATTTTTGGTTTTTTCGAAAAATCTGAAATTTAGCTTTGCAGTATGATGATCTAAAAAATCTATGTTGAGGTCGCGATGCATGTTTTTATTGCGGATAAACCATCTTGCTTTTGTTATTTTCCTGAGGATTTTATTCTGACATATTTTGAGTTTTTTAAGGGGTAATGTGGAGATGTTGCACCAAGCTGGAGATGCATAAGTTAGGATGGGACGGATCATCGAGATCAAGAGTAAACGTTTAAGTCTGAGTTCCATTTTGGGGTTCTGAAGAAGGATTTGTAATCTATGACAGGCTGCTTGTGCTTTGTTGATAACTGTTTTGACGTGATCTTTCCAATTAAATTTGCTGTTTATGACCAGACCAAGATATTTTGCGCTTTTGACTATGGGTATAGTTTCGTTGAAGAGAACAACTTGATTTTTTGGGAGGATAGTTTTTCTTTTATGTTGGATGATTAGTAGTTTCGATTTTTGGCCGTTGACTTTAAACTTCCAGTCTAGACACCAGGTTTTTATTTCCGTAAGCTTTTCTTGGAGTTTCTGTAAGGCAATGTTGGGATTTATGGACTTCACGACAATTCCTGTATCATCTGCGAAAAGTGCTGAGATGCTGTTAAAGTCTTTTCTGTCGATGGGAAAGTCGTAGGTAAATAATATGAATAGTATGGGCTTAAGGATGTATCCTTGAGGTAGTGATTGGCAGCACAGCTGAAAGTCCATGTATATCAAGACGGAAAAGAGTAAAAACTGGTAACAAAATTTTTATTTTTTTTAGGTTTTTTTCAGGAATAATAAAATATCCATAACTACTAAACTTTTTTTAACGGATAGAATTGTTATATTGAATTGCTTCTTCCCCCCAAAAAAATTAATAGCAAATTACTGTTTATTGTTAAAAATAGATTTTCCCCTCTCGAAAATTATCTATTATTGAAATAGTTCTACTACCAGTTTTTTCTCTTTTCCATCTCGGTTTTCAACGCTCATATGTTCTTTGTCTCAAGTGTGACTTTCAAAGGGGCAGACAACTAAACAGAGGTTGGACTAAAATATAGAACTTCTATTCTATCTTTATATAGAAAATTTTTGTTTTAAAAAAGAATGTTGTGGAAGATTTTTCATGATAAAACTGTTGACACAATTTGAAAGATCATGCTTGAAGCTTTTAGAAATGAAGTCATAATTTACTCTTGCATCCTCCAAACTGAAGAGAGCAGGCTGTTAACTTTTTTTTAGTTATAATACCAGTAATTTCGAAAATAATTTACTCAATTGCGTTATTTATTTTAAAATACTCTTTTTTTTTAATGATAATGGTATTGGAAAAGGAAAAAAAACTTTTTCAGCCATATTGGTTGATGCAAATTTTGCACAGGTAAAATAACCTATTTTTAAGAACTTGAACTTTGTAATTGTGCCAACAGTTTTGCAATGTAAAATTTTCTAAAACGTTTTCAGCTAAAAGAAAAAAAAATTTTAGGACAGAAAAATATTTTTATTTCAAGAAAATATTTAGGAGATAAATATTTTCAAGCTGCAAAAGTAAAATATACTAAGAAATCTTAACATGCAACGTTCGCATTCTGCAGCGTAGTGCACCGTTTAACATTGTCACTTTAGTGGTGCAGAGTGCAGTAACGAAAGGGTTAAATGTGCAATGGGCATTGGTTCGATTTCAAAATTTCGTAACTACACTATGTAGCAGTAAAAATGAGAAATGTTTAAAAATATAACTAATGTCTAAATAAAATAGAAATATAGATATAAACTAGTGGGCTGGGCCCACTGCTTGCTAACGCTCGCCAACCCCCGAAAATTGCTACGTAATCTTATATGGTTTGCTTCGCAAACCAAGCTAGCTTCGGTTGCTACTAACTTAGGTACATTGCAAATGCACAAAATTCTAAGAATTCAAATCAATCTTTTAAAATCCATATAACAATTTTTAAAAAAAAATTCATCTTTTAGTAAATACTAAGTCATTAAAATAAATTTGAATTCAAATAAATGATATGTAATTCGTTAAACCTTTACATTTGGTGACAATGCTCTCTCTGGTTATTTCCGTTTCCGTTTTTAAAAGTGCTATATGTTGAGCCACCTTAGCTAGATTTGGTATGTGACATTTTTAGCTGCAATCATTGGTCGATTTTCTAGCGTTGCCATTCGGAGAGTTCTAATGAAGCTTTTTTTTGTCGCCGTATAAGAGAAATATATATATAGATACTGTATCAAAAATTGCAATTGAAAACAAATTGAAAATTGAAAAAATTATTGCAATTGAAAACAAAAGAGCTGTTAAACAAAACGAGGAATAATAATGCTATTACGTTGAACTTCACTGTGAAAATTATCTGATATAACACACTTGGTGGTCAAAATATATGCAAATAAAATATATAAAACCAAAAATTAAATTGTAAAGCATGGAATTTACTACTGCATTAAGTATCTACTTAGAGACTGAGAAAATTTAGCATGTAAGTATCAAATAGTAAAAATGTTTATATTTTTGGCAGAAGGAAACATGATTAGGTTTTAAAGATGGGATTTAAATTATTTTTGAAATACGTCTTCATGAACGATAAAATTAATTTTTGTAAAATAGTAAAGCACGGAATTATTTTAAAATAGTTAAGCAAGTAATTTATTACTGCATTAAGTATCGACTTAGAGATTAAGAAAATGTATCATGCAACTATCTCAAATAGTAAAAATGTTAATATTTTCGGATGTTTAACTAAAAAGGAAACATGACTATGTTTTAAAGATGGGGCAAAAAATAATATTGAAAATACGTCTTCGTGAACGATAAAATTATTTTTTGTGAAATAGTAAAGCACGGAATTAGTTCAAAATAGTTAAGCAAGGAATTTATTACTGCATTAAATATCGACTTAGAGACTGAGAAAATGTATCATGCAACTATCTCAAATAGTAAAAATGTTGATATTTTTGGCTGTAAGGAAACATGATTATGTTTTAAAGATGGGACAAAAAATAATATTGGATAAACGTTTTTAAGAACGATAAATTTTTTTTCTTACCTTAAGTAGCTGAGCAATCTGTGCAGGCATCTGGAGATTACTGGAACTGGACAACCGTCTGTAGATCCTGACAAGAAAAAGAAAAGGAGATACTTAAGAGAATACTTATAAGAAACGTTCTTTATAGATTTTTCTGTTAAAAGTTTATAAGAATATCAATAACGATACAAGTAAGGATAAAATCTAAGACTTTACGCTGAAAGAAATATTGCAGAGATCTTTTCCAACTAAATCATAAAATATCACTTAAAAGCTTTACCCTTGTCTCAAGGAAAAAATGAAACAGTTTTTAATTATTAATAAAAATTTGAGAATACAAATTAACCTTAACAGCTCCTAACACTTTCTTCTATTTTTAACATTTTTGCAATTATATTGATTTAAATAAAGTTTCCACGTGCCTCTTAATTTTCTAAAATATGGTGACAAAATCTTTATAAAAAAAACCCTGATTACTTTAATACATTGTGACCACCATCTTGCTCTTCTTCAAAAGAAAATTTACTAGTGAGAGCCACTTAAGCCTAGTGTCCTCGAGTGTCCAGTGTTCTCTCTGAATTGTTATAGTGAAATTCATCTCGTTCAGCACCCACTTCAATACCAGAGATGCCAACTTGCTCCGGACAGCAAATATATATTTTAAATTGGTAGTTTATCAATTGTGATTCTTGGTTTAATGCATTCAATTTAATAGATTTTTATCCACCACTATTTCTAAATAATTAGTAGGCTTATATAATTCACCACTTTGTAGTACTTATGTCATGCTATACCTTTTAAAAAGCAAGCAAAAATAGTCAAATACTTGCAAAATTTACTTTGTAGTTATTTACCGTGTTTTCAATTATTTTGGTGTGTCCGGAGCAGTTGGCATCTCTGCAATACTATGTATTTTCATTCCCTCTAAAACATAACTCTAAGCATATATTTGAGTTACGTGATTAATGTGGAGATCAATGTTTCAGGTAGTCGACCGGACTGTGTAGGGGTCAAGGAAATGACCTTGCATCAGAAATTTTCTGGGTTCGAATCCCGGGCAAGGCACGGATGCTCTTTCATTCTCTGTACTTAGTATGGGAGCAACGTTGGCCCACCTAATATGGTACCCCTGAGAAAGTGACCAACAAATCTGCTCTGTAAAATGCCTGAATTGGCGAACGTTAACAACACAGGTGGCCATTGGAAAAAAATGTTCCAGAAATAAAAAACGTGAAATTCATTTAACGATTAAAATAAATGTATCACTACAATTTTGACAAACCAAACAAAAAGTTGTAGCATAATTGTTTTCCAATCAGTTTTATGTTGCCTTAATATAATAGTTCTGTCTACTACAATGTATTATTAATAAGAATATTAAAATATGGATCAGAAGGCAGGGATGCCACGTGTGACCGAAACTGCTAGATGAGGCGTGATGGAACCTCAAGTCGTTTTCATTTATTTATTCTATTCAATTATTTAATCGTGACTACCACCGTGCAAATTATTCATATTTAAAACGGAAACATTCTTAAATTTATTTTCAACAGGAAGCTGAAAGCAGGGTTCGTACGCACCTGGAAAAATTATCAACTGGTAACAGTTTTGGGATAAAGAAGGTGAAAATTTCTAACTATTAGTTTCCACAAACGAATTAAAATATCCTATCCGCCACCTTCGGATCTATATGTGTTTTCTTAGACAAAATAAAATATTCTGATAGCTACAAAAATAGTAATTAAAAAAAGTTTAAATTAATATAACTATCACCTTTAATTTTTTTCAGGTGCTAATGAACCCTGTGGAAGAAAGTTTCAAGAAAAAGTATCTAATGTTAATCACAGGCGACTAAAAATGCAAAAGGTGGTAGAATCTCAAATCATTTTTATTTTTTATTATGTCGTTAATTAAGCACTTCCATTTTTTATTACGTCGTTAACTTCTTTGCATTAACGTTCAATTGTGAAGAGGAAAAATATTTTTGAAAAATTGCTATTTTTTATTTCTCTTAATAAATTTTGAATATTGTCAGTCAGCACTCTTTAAATTTTCCGTCGCACATGGCAACCTTGTATTTATCACTTTTTACATTTTCAGTCGCCTGTATCATCCTTGAGAAGCTAAATTGATAAATTTTTCAAGCTGATCTCAGCAACACAGCCATTCCTTTAAACTTAAGTTCTTGCCGAGTAAATTTTTTAAAGTGGTTGTAATATGGGAATTGATATATTAGAGGTGCCATGTGCTCCAAAAAACGAAAGTGGCCGAAATTTAACCCTTTCACGCCGCTTTCACAAATACGTGCCAGCATAAAACCGTATCAACCAGGGTAAAAAGATAAAACTGGTAATCAAAGTCATTCTTTAGCAGTTTATTTGTGGGCGGAGTTATAAATGTTTGATTTATTTAATTCACCATTACTTTGTTTTCATTTATTTAATTCACCATTAACATTGATTATATATATGATTAAACTAACAATAATTAAAGTAAAAGCAAAGTAAGTCTGTCAAATTAGCAACGACTACATTTAAGGTACCGTTTTTTATTTAATTACAACATGATTCTGATTTTGTACGAATGCTTTTCTGAATCACCCGTCCCCAAGGGGTTAATTAAAATTTACATATTTAATGGATTCAATCGAAACAACCAAATTAAATTTGATTCTAAATTATATATCTTTAAAGCAAAATTCTTGGTTCACATATTCTTTAATTTATTCTCTATAACTCATGTCATTTGTGTCAGTTGCTTAGCTCCTCTGACTCTAATTCAAATTAAGCAGTAAAAGTTTTCGACTCGATATCCTCGTATTAACTTGCGCATAAATAAGAAGAATCTTGGATTCTACTCACTTATTTCAATAGAAATCAATTGATTTATAGCAAGTAGCATATTCACATCAATATGCTTCTTGCTTCTAAGGCAATATCCCATATAAAGCCATACCTGCCAACTTTTAATCCCGTCCATTATTATTTTTCCCAGTGGTATTAAAATGGAATTAAAACTTCAATTTTAAGCAAACAAATACGTTGCACTTGAGAAAACTTAAGTTGACAACCATGATAGTACCACATATTAATATATGTGCTAAATTTTTGAAAGAATAGTGGTGATCAGAATCATTTAAAAATTAAATTTATAAAAGAAAAAAAATAGTATACATTTACTACCACTTTAAATATAAAAATAAAATCTTGCGGAAAATCCGGAAGAGTTGGCAGGTATGTAAAGCTGATAACCTTTATTGTGAGCTGATGCAATATTAAATTACTAATCAATCAATCAATCAATCCTTGTATTCACAACTTTTTAAGTAATTTATTGACCTCGATGAATGTTATGGACATGCTGAATGGGCAAAGGCTAAGTCAGGTACCCATCTCAGTTACATTAAAGTCCTTGTATTCATATTAAACAGTAAACTGAAAAAAATTTGTTTGAAAAAGTTGTGAATTTTGATCTATTTTAATAATTTTTGGCTTTTGACCATTAACCACTTTTTTTTTCTTATCAGTCACCCCTGTAAAGTTAAGCAAAAGCAACGTTATAATTTGCCAATGCTTAAACGCATCGTCGTACCAGCAGTCCTAGGCTGATTTTAAATCTGGGCTCCTGAAACCGCGCAGCCTTCCTGAAATATTTGAACGATGCCGTGAAAGCAATGAGGTTAGCTGTCTCCTTCCAACTATCGTATTTGTGTCAGGTAATTCACATTTTCCTGTCCACCATAATGCAGCGATTTGAAATAAGTCAGTGTTCAACCGTCTACTGTATTTCTGTCATGAATAAGTAACTCGCATTCACCTATCCCCCATAATGCAGAGGGCAGAATTAATTCGGTGTTATTTCCAATTATTGTATTTGTGTCAAGTATAAGTAATGCACTTTTACCTATCCTCTATAATACAGCGGTAAAATTTATGTCAGCGTTCCTTTTCCGCCTATTGTATTTGCGACAGGAATAGGTAATTCACATTTACCTATCCTCCATAATGCATTGAATAGAATTAAGTCAGTATTCCTTTTCTGTCTATTGTATTTCGGTTAGGAATAAGTAATTCACATTTACCTATCCTCTACAATGCAGGGGATAGAATTTAATCGGTACACTCCTTCTAACTATCGTATTTGTATCAAATTGTGTAAAATATAAGTAATTCACATTCACATATCCTCCATAATGCAGCGGTTAGAATTTAATCGTTGTTCTCCCTCCAGCTATCGTATTTGTGTCAAATATAAGTAATTCACATTCACCCATCCTCCATAATGCAGCTCTTAAATTTATGTCAGCGTTCCTTTCCCACCTATTGTATTTGTGTCAGGAATAAGAAATTCACGTTACCCTATCCTTTATAATGCAGGGGATAGAATTTAATCGGTGTTCTCCTTCCATCTATCGTATTAGTGTCAAATGTAGGTAATTCGCATTCACCTATCCTCCATAATGCAGCTCTTAAATTTATGCCAGAGTTCCTTTCCCACCTATTGTATTTGTGTCAGGAATAAGTAATTCACGTTACCCTATCCTCTATAATGCAGGGGATAGAATTTAATCGTTGTTCTCCTTCCATCTATCGTATTAGTGTCAAATGTAAGTAATTCGCATTCACCTATCCTCCATAATGCAGCTCTTAAATTTATGTCAGGGTTCCTTTCGCACCTATTGTATTTGTGTCAGGAATAAGTAATTCACGTTACCCTATCCTCTGTTATGCAGGGGATAGAATTTAATCGTTGTTCTCCTTCCAGCTATCGTATTTGTGTCAAATATAAGTAATTAACATTCACCCATCCTCCATAATACAGCGGTTAAATTTATGTCAGTGTTCCTTTTCCACCTATTGTATTTGTGTCAGGAATAAGTAATTCACGTTACCCTATCCTCTATAATGCAGGGGATAGAATTTTATTGGAGCTCTCCTTCTAACTATCGTATTCATGTCAAATATAAGTAATTCGCATTCACCTATTCTCCATAATGCAGCGCTTAAATTTATGTCAGCGCTCCTTTCCACCTATTGTATTTGTGTCAGGAATAAGTAATTTGTATTCACCTATCCTCTATAATGCAAGGGTTAGAATTATGTCAGTGTTCCTCGTCCACCTATTGTATTTATGTCAAGTATAGGAAACCACAAATTTTCCATTTTTCATACTGCAGTGGATGGAATTAAGTCATTGTTTTTCATCTTTCCATTGTAATTGCTTCAACCATAAGTAATGCTCTCTTACGTATGAACCATTAGACGGAACTGTTAAGTTGGTGTTTTTCTTTTTGCCTGTAGGAATTACATGAAGCATTAAGTAATGCAGACTCACCTATCCACCATAATGCCTGCACGGATGGCGTGGGCGACGGACTTGAAACGAAGTTTGTCTTCAGACTTTCTCCTCGTCGTCGACATCTGGCGGGTAAAGGTGGCGGCCAACCACTCCCGGACTTCGGGAGGGACGGCATCCGGTTGTACCTCTGACAGCTCATCGTCTTCATCTAAGAGACGCCTGAAATGTTTTAAAAATTTGATTTAAAATTGCATACAAAGTGTTAATTTATAGATTACATGAAGAATATCTAAAAAGTGGATATGGGTGAAAATCTGAAGAAGAACGCATCAGAACAAAGATAGAAAAAAAAATGATTCGCGAGATGCATTAAATCACAAAATAATATAGAAAATTAAGACTTGGAAATGAATATTTTCATTTTCAGAGCTTTTATTGCGAAAGCAAGATATTTTATTTTACAAAAAAAAAAAAAAAAAAAAANTAAAAAAAAAAAAAAAAAAAAAAAAAAAAAAAAAAAAAAAAAAAAAAAAACATTGACAATATGCAATTATTTATTTCGATTTGAAATGACGTGACTTCTGTATTCTTTAACCTAAATTGACAAATAACATTAACAAATAACTTATTTTATACGCATATCGTATCCTTTTTGCAGACCTTGCTTACTTGAAGGTAGGTACTTTATTTACGTCGCACTGGACCTGGACAATGGGCTATTGGCGACGGTCTGGAAAACATCTCTGAGCATGATCCGAAGAATGCATATTTGAAAATAGTAAAGGAAAGTAATCGGAAATTAGATTAAAACTTTTCGGTTCAACTAACTTAAATTAAATTTACACCCGAAATTAAAGCAATTTATTTTGAAGGAATTTTTTAAACAAATACCGTACACCTTGAAATTTTCTGACAACAAAAGGAAACTATTATCATGCAGGATGGCTAAAACTAAACTGACGGTTGTCAGAGGTTCATAGCTCCGGTTCTCTAAACCGATCCGAGTAAAACTTCAAATATTTTAGATTGAGAGGCTGAGGTTTACAAAAGTTTGCAATCAGACTGCGCTATAAAACAGTAAAAAAAAAGTAGAACTAAAAAACTCAAAGAATAACAGAATATTTTATTTAGTTACAACCTGTTAGCTCTGTGTGCATACTTAGTAGGTCATGAGGCATAGTAGGTATACTCTTTGGCTTTAGAAGTACAGCGCCATCTATTAGCAATATTGTAAGCTGTTTTATTTATTTATTTTTTTATTGAATGTTTGGTCCCATGATCAAAACAGCATATTTTTGTAGTATTGCTCGGATCCGCTCAGTAGACCCGGAGTTATGAACTACTGAGTATCAGCAGTTTAATTTATACCACCCTGTACAATATTCATTTTTTTTGTATTTTATATTAAAAATTCCTAAAATGATTGATTTTGTTAAATTCTTACTTGGTCTCATCCATATATATTGTCTCAAGTACAGATACTGCGTAACCAACTGTGCGCTGAAGAACGTCCATTGGTACTTCTCCATGGTTCAAGTGATTCGATAATTCTCGCAATCTGAAAGAAAAGGACAACATTTATATTAATTACCCATACATTAATACATAACTATATAAACATCTACTGAAATGGAGACAGAAAATGATTTCTTTTTACTTCCTTCAAATCCACGCATTATTAGGAAGGTAGGTACTTAATTTATTTCACACTAAAGCGGCGGTCAGGGAAACATCCCTGAGGATGATCCGAAGACATGACATCACAATGTGTGAGGCCACTTCCTCAATTTAGACGTAGATCTGAAGGGGAAGGAATTTTCTCCAGATCTCTGAACTCGTAATACTACTCAGCGGTACTCGGTTGAGTCATAGCGGAGTTGAGGTTTGAACCCCTGCTCAGTTCGATTCCCTAACCACTGGGCTATCACGGCCCCACATATTAATACGTAACTATATAAATATTGAAAGAAGAAGAATTTTTTTTTTGCGTGGAGGTAGTAGGTTCGAGGCCCATCGTAACCTTGAATGTATCTTTGTAATGCGCGGCTCCAACTTGTGCCATGTGCTCTTCAACTTAACTAAAGGTTTTTAGTCGTGTGCGTACTTTGCACACAAGCCTGTATTTGTATGTGTAATAATAAATAAATAAGCAATTTAAAAAAATTCGCGTGTGTTCATAATATAAGTTTGTTTATGAAATAATAAACCTATTTTTGCAACAATTTTTTATGCAAATTCTGAGCAGATGACATTTAAGAAACCGTGTGGAGGGTTTCCCTGTTGTAATAGGCAGTGGCACAGCCAGGAGTACTAATAAAAATTAAAATCATGGAATTTGAACCTTTCCATCATATCGCATACCTGCCAACATTTAATCCCTTCCATTATTATTTTTTCCAGTGGTAGTAAAATGGAATTAAAACTTCAATTTTAAGCATACAATTACATTGTATTTGAGAAAACTTAAGTTAAACTCCATGATAGTAACGCATATTNCAATATGAAAATACACATTCTTTCAGCAGCAATACCAGCACAACTCATAATTCAACTTGAAGGTAATCTTCGTTTAAGCAAACTAAAGCATTTCTTATGTATTTTCCTTACCAATGAAAACTTTAAACCCACTTATCTCAAAACATAATTTTTTGAGTTGTGCTGCTATTGCAGCCCATGAGCGATGTGATACTCAGTCTTGCAGTAGTTTAAATCATGAATTAAAAGAATAAATTAAGAGAAAAGATAGGCTTATAAAATCATAAAATGGATGCAAGAAAAATGGTGGTAAATGAATGGTTATTGTGCTGCGACTGTAGCGCCACTGAGTTCATCTGCAGGGAAGGTAATTATTAGGGAGGTTGGCTTAAAACTTCCTATAATCTTCCCACGGATTTTAAAAAATTAAAATACTCGTAGAAATATTAATTAATTAGATAAGATTTTTCTTTCTTAATAAAAAGGTTTAACGTTTTGGCATCTGGCAGTATTTAGTTATTTTACTAATACTCATTCAAACTTACGCATTATAAATACAGCATATAAACCAATGTACAGTTGAAAAACAGTACAAGTTTAAGAAAGACATCACAATGATGTATACTACAGAGATGTAAACTTGTTCCGGACAGCAAATATATATTTTAAAGTGGTAGTTTATCAATTGATATTCTTGGTTTAATAAATTCCATTTTATAGATTTTCATCCACCACAATTTCTAAATAATTCATAGGCTTATATAATTCACCACTTTACACAACGTATGTCATACTATACCTCTTAAAAAGCAAGAAAAAATTGTCAAATATTTGCAAAATTTACTTTGTAGTTATCTACCGTTTTTTAAATTATTTTGGCTTGTCCGGAACAGTTGGCATCTCTGATACTACGTTATGACAAGGTTCGAACCCGTTACTTCAATATTACAGAGTGTATGGCGTACAGCACGATCGCTTGGAAAGAGAGGTGTATACATTAAGTACTTGGTAAGGCATTAGTGTAGAATCCTGTTATATACATAATTTATTAAATAATATGTAATGGTAGTCACTAATCAATTAAAATTTCTACATTTATTTTATTTTTTTCTCACCATAATTTAAAATTTCTAAGCGCTTGGGAATTCAATTCAAAGTGATTTCGTTTTTATACTTGGGAGTTCATAGATTTTTTATAATTCATTTAAATCAACCACTTCCTAGAATTGTTTTTTATTAAAGCAAGAACCATAAAAATATCTCTTTATACAATTTGTTTTCCCATTGAATTGCAGTTTTCGGATCCTTTTTATGGAAGCTGGATTTCAAAATTGTCGCTTTCATTGTTCGCTGTTGACTATGATTTATATATATATCTCTTCTAAAGATATTCCATCAAAAAGCATGGACAAAAGAAAAATATATTTTTCAGAGGACTTTTGCTACCGTTTTGTTAGCTAAACAAGTTTAATTCTTATTTCTGTTCAGTGGGAATTGGATAAGAATGGGTTCATTAATATTTATGAAACATTTTCTGTCATATGACGGGAATGAGAATTTTCCATGTATTCTCAAGCTATGAGCTTATATACATATATATAAAGTTATTTTATTTATCTTTTGGAATACATCAAAATTTCCTCGAATAAATTGCATTTGTCGCCATTTAAGTTTCAGGAATAAAATTCATTCAAAAAGTTCAAATCGTGCAGAATAAAAGCATATATCAATTCAAATAGGGCGTTCAGTATTCCGGTCATCATTTTTTGCCAATAAAACTTAATTAATCATCATTTGAATAATTTGTTTTTTTACTTCTGTAGTCTAGATCGGGCCTGGTTGGTAGAGCGTTGGACTCGTGTTCGTGAGAATGAAAGTTCGAAAACAGTCTCCTGAAGAATCCCCGTGCATTAAATGGTGACTGGTGCACGTTGAATCTGTCGGAGTCACAAAGTCTTCTACGTTACCATTACAAATCATACCTCTGGGGAGTCGTGGTGGCTCGGGATAAGCCTCTCGCCTTCCAGTGCGGTGAACCAGGTTCGAATTCCAGCGATGACAGGTCAATTCGAAATCAGCACCCGGCTTGCACTGACCACAGTGCTGAAGTAAAATATCCTCAGTGTTTGACGGATCATGGGTTAGAGTGCCCTTGTTGTCAGGCTAACCGAGGAAGGTTTTCTTGGTTTTTCTCTCCATGTAACGCAAATGTGGGCAAGTTCTATCAAACAGTTCTCAACGAAGGCATACTTGATCCAGGAGTTCCCATATCTGCTGGATTGGGTTCAAAATTATAAGGCTAGGGAGTTGAACTTTGATAGTCGTAAACCCAAAATTGGGTTGATTGTTCAACGAAGGTTATAAAATAGTCTAGATCTTTAATTTTGTCTTTTCAATTATCTCTGATGTCGGCCAAGTGGCCCAAGCGGTTAGCGTGCCTGACAGCAAAGCCATTGGTTGAGGGTTCGAATCCCACACAGGGCATTATGGATGTTTCTTTCTGTGTGTTGTCCCCTGTTGTGTGAATGTGTCCCACCCTATGAACGGGTATCTGTGGCAGCGTGGCGTGCTCACCCCCGTGACTAAGGTTCACAGGAGCCCACCCGGTAACGTTAGAGAGCAACACTTCAGGCGTCTTCCGAGGCAAAAGCCGTTAAAAAAATTATCTCTGATAGATAATAACACGAAATCTTGCTTTAACAAGTTATATGCAATTTTCATAAAATCGCCACACAAGTTCCCGGAATGTGTTATATTATTTATTTTTGATAAATTTTTTAGCCTTATATTTGTTACAAGTTAATGCCTAATACTATTTGTTACACATATATTTTAAAATCAATCAATTCCCTACTCCACTTAAACTCCTACTCCGCAAGAAATGTTTAAAAATGGTTGCGAATTAATAACTAATGCTTGGAAAAAATTTGATTAATATCGCTTTTTCTTTAATTTGCTCTTTTCGAAATAAATGGAATACAGTGGTGTTTATGAATAGTTGAAGTAGTGGGGCTAAATTACTTTAAATCGAATTAACTAAACTCGGAATTATACATTTAGTCAAAACTATCGCTACACTCGTAAAAATTGGCCCACAAACGAAACAGGTTAGCATGTTTGTCAATTCATAATAAATTGACTATGACACATTTTTAGTTTTAAGAGAGTTTTCAAGAATTTTCCAATTCGTACATGGAGTAATGCCGGATAAGTTTTTTTAAACATCCTTAAAACTTATTCCAAGTGTCTTGAAAATTAATTATGATAATGGAAGCACATATTAAGTACCTAGAAAACTAAGTTGAAAAAATATTTCAACTACCGCAGCTTGTTAAGAATTAGAACAACAACATTTATTACAAATCTGAGAAATAATATTACTCTTAATCTGAAATAACTAATTTCAGAGATGCTGACATACTTCAATTTTTAAATAAATATTTTCTAATGGTAACGAAATTTAAAGTGTTTTTAGTTACACACTACAAGTATCATATAAAATGTAACTTTATTGTAATTATCTCATGCCGGCACTTTTAAACCTTTCGCGCCGACTGTCACANGGAATAATAAAAATCCATAACTACCAATTGTTTTTAACGGATGCAATTTTTATATTGAATTGCTTCTTCGCTGTGATAAATTTCCTTACAGTGAATTGTTATTGATAAGAATAGATTAACTCCTTCCGAATATTATCTAATAATGAAATAGTTCTTCTACCAGCATTTTCTCTTTTTCCGTACCAGTATTTTCACTTTTCCCGGCGTTAACGTGTTAATTTGCTCTTTTCGAAATAACTGGAATGCAGTTGTGCTTATGAATAGTTGAAGTAGTGGGGCTAAATCACTTTAAGTCGAATTTTCTAAACTCGGAATTATACATTTAGTCAAAACTATCGCTACCACTCGTAAAAATTGGCCCACAAACGAAACAGGTTGGCATCTTTGTCAATCATAATAAATTAACAATGAGACTTTTTTAGTTTTAAGAGAGTTTTTAAGAATTTTCCAATGCCTACAAGGAGTAATGCTGGATAAGTTTTTTTTAAACATCATTAACACTAGCATGCCTAAGGAAGTCATTTTGACTGCTTTCAATTTCTATTAGAAAAACAATAATTCATATATAATGACACAATTTCTTAGAATTCTTTGAACAACATATACTTTTTTTTATTTTTAATATTTACTAATAACTTGTTACATAACTGTAAATAATATAAAAAATTTTAAAAATTAATTTTAAGCAAATTTATTCACACTCTAGTCATTTTGACTGCTTTTCGGCAATATAGGTATATACTAATTTTCCGTCTTTCTAGTGTTAATACTTATTCCAAATGTCGTTAAAATTAATTGTGATTATGGAAGTACATATTAGGTACCTAGAAAACTAAGCTGAAATAACCACCACAGCTTGTTAAGAACTTGAACAACAACATTTAGTTCCAAATCTAAGAAATAACGTTACTCTTAATGTGAATTAGCTAATTTAAATTACGAGATGCCAGCATACTTCAATTTGTAAATAAATATTTTCTTCTGGTAACTTAATTTAAAGTGTTTTTAGTTTTTTAGTTACACACTACATATCATAAATTGGAAGTATCATATGAATGTAACTTTATTGTAATTATCTCACGGCTGCACTTTTAAAGTGTGGACATAATTATTCTTATTCTACAAGTTTTACTTTTTAAGTTGCTACCAATTTATTAAGGCTTTTTCAAAAAGCGAGGCAATTGGCATCCCTATAAATATTTTAAATTTAGATTGAAATTTCAGTAAGCTTAAAATACATTGGCTATCTATTTATTTATAATTTTTATAAGAAGCCGTGAGCACTGAATATATGCTTTTAAAGAATGAATAAAAGCTAATTTCTAACAGACATTGCTGCATTTATTACGTTCAGTTTAGAACCAGCAACGCTGAATAAAAGGGAAGATATTTTATGCAGTTGATTAATAAACAACATAATTTACTCATAAATTTATTTTATAAGGCATGCGAATTTTAATATTATTTTTAAAACACTGTCCGCGAAAAAGTATTCGTTCGGAAAGAAAGGCTCTTCATATTTTATTTATTCCTGCTTCCAGTAAAAGTGTTTTTTAAAAAAGTTTTTTGATGACGATTTTACGCTCAGTCGATTTTGATTCCCAAATATTTTTTGCTTGGTTTCGCATTTCCAACGCAATCCTTTTCGGAACCTGGTTTCTAGGATGAAACAACTCAATCCCATAAAATGGCAAAAACAGTTGAAGTTGAAGTTTCTTTTTTCTCGTTACAGTCGATTCTAGACTTTTTATAATGCATTTGGACGGAATCCAAAGACCCTTAACAGCAAAAGGATTTTAAAACTTACAGCGAAGAAAAAAAACTTTTATTTTGCTTTTTAGAAGCGATTGACAGAGACTGCCTGAAAATATATAACACGCTTAGTTTCATTATCTCTTTTGCACTTTACATTATTTTCTTTTTCGCTTTAGTTATAAAGTTCATCTCATAAAGTGTAAAAATCGAAGTTTCGAACATAAAGCTTCTTGGCTTGTTTTCAAGAGATTTATGCAATACTCAAACGTCAATAAAATGTTAAAAATTGTTACTCAACATTCTCATTATATGATTTCATAGGTGGCGACTTTTAAGCTTTTTTTTAAAGATTTTTTTCATTACTTATTTTTTCTTGGTTGAATAAATTTATTTAAAATTTATTTTGATAGTTACGTACATCAATTAAAACTTACACATTACAATTTTAACTTACGTGTGAATAATCATATTGTAGTGTTATAATTTAACAAATTTAATAACTAAATAATAACTAAGCAAAATAATAAAGTAACTCAACATAAATGTTTAGTTTCTTACCTATTATAACACGTTTTAAACTGTTACTCAACATTCTCAAGAAGTTTTTCTAACTGGCAATTTTCAAGTTTTCTGAACGAGTTTTTACTGGTGGTTTTTAAAAAAAAATTTGTATAATGAATTTATTTTAAAATAAAATGTTTACAATTGTTACTCAACATTCTCATTCTATGATTTCATAGGTGGCGACTTATAAGCTTTTTTTTTAGATTTTTTTTTCAGTGGTTATTTATTATTATTTTTTTTGGTTTATTAAATTTATTTTAAATTTATTTTGATAATCACGTACATCAATTAAAACTTACACGTTACAGTTTTAACTTACGGGTGATTGATCAAATCGTAGTGTTACAATTTAACAAATTTAATAAGTAAATAATAACTAAACAAAATAATTAAGTAATTCAACATATATGTTTAGTTTCTCACCTATTATAACACGTTTTAAACTGTTACTCAACATTCTTAATAAGATTTCTTAGCTGGCAACTTTCAAGCTTTTTGCACGATTTTTTTGATGTGGTTTTCTTATCTTCTTAGTATAATGAATTTATTTTAAAATAAAATGTTTAAAATTGTTACTCTACATTCTCATTATATGATTTTATAGGTGGCGACTTTTAAGCTTTTTTTATCATTAGTTTTTCAGTAGTTATTTTTTTTTTTGGTTTAATAAATTTATTTAAAAATTATTTCGATAACCTCGTACATCAATTACAGCTTACACGTTACAATTTTAACTTAAGGGAATTATCATATTAACAATCATATAACATAACAATCATATATCATATAACAATTATCATATTGTAGTGTTAAAATTTAAAAAAATTTATAATAACTAATCTAAACATAAATTTTAAGTTTCTTAGCAATTATAACATATTTTAAGCTGTTACTCAGCTTTCTCAATAAGATTTCCTAGCTAGCAACTTTCAGGCTTTTTGCAGGAGATTTTATCAGTGTTTTTTTTATCTTGGTACAATGACTTTATTTTAAAATAAAATGTTTAAATTTTTACTCAAAATGCTCATTATATGATTTCATAGGTGGCGACTTTTAAGCTTTTTTTAAGGATTTTTTTCAGTCGCTATTTTTTTTTTTTTTTTTGGTTTATTAAATTTATTTTAAAATTATTTTGATAATCACGTACAAAAACTTACACGTTGCAATTTTAACTTAAGTGTGCATGATTAGATTGCAGTGTTACAATTTAACAAATGTATAATAACCAAACTAAACATAAATTTTTAGTTTCTTAGCTACTATAATTTGTTTTAAACTGATACTCAACATTCTCAATAAGATTTCATAGTTTTTTTGCAGGAGGTTTTGCCAGTGGATTTTTTAATTTGGTTTAATGAATTTATTTTAAAATGATTTAATAATCACACACTCAAATAAAATTTACATGTTACAATTTATACTGACGTGCGAAGAACACAATGATCAGGTTGTATTGTTATAATTAAACAAATTTATTTTAACTGACAAGCTAAACATGCATGTTTAGTTATTACTAAACAATGTTTTCCTAAATTAATGAAGTGTTTTTGACATAACTGTAAAAACAGTCTGATTTCCTTTTTTCTCTTTACAAGTACGTAATCCAAAAACAATTAACAACTAAAAGAGTTCAAAACTTAAAGCGGTGAAAAAATTATGTTTTAATTTTTTTAAGGTCGAAAAAAAGCTTCATTTTAATTTTTTATAAGAACTTACCTAATTACATTTTATTATATTTAATTAAGTTTTTATTTTTATTTTTAGACAGAGACTGTCATAAAATATATAACACGCTTAAATTAATTATCTCTTTTTCATTTTATTATAATTTCCCTCTCAGGTTCATAAGGTTCCTCTCATAAACTGTAAAATTCTGAAGTAAAATTTTGAGATAAAAATTCTTGGCTCGTTTTCAAATGATTTATATGATACTCAAATATCTATAAAATGTTTTAACCCGTATCGGTACAGTTTATCCAGTCTGGCAACACTAGTTTAACAAATGTTACTAACCACTCGAAATGTAAAACTAATTGCTTTTAAACGTTTAGGAATCACTATTTTTTATACAACAAAGAGCTATTGTGTGTCACTTCACTAGAATTGTATTGTCTAAGGTCGCGCATGAAATCCTGCTTGGATTTTTCAGTTGCAATTTGCTGTTCCGCCGAAAAGATACTCACCATTCTCATAATTAGATTTTATAAGTGACGTGTTTACGTTTTGCGCTGAAGATTATTTTTTTCAGTGCGTTAATTTGTTTCATATATTTATAACCGTCACTGAACAGCCGACCGAAACTTGAGTTTACGATTACCAATGTTCAACTCCATAGCCTTGAACTTTTTAACCCAATCCAAAAGACAAGAGAACTCCTGCATCAAGCATTGGGGGAAATTTGCCTCCGTGGAGGACTTTTTGACGGAACTAACCCACATTTGCGTTACATTTAGAGGAAGAACACTAGAACCTCCTACGGTTAGCCTGACTGTAAGGGAACTCTTACCCATGATCCGTCTATCACTGAGGATATTTCACGTCAACATTGTGGTCTGTGCAAGCCGTATGCGGAATTCGTATCGACCAGCCGTTGCTGTGATGTTCACCTCATTGGAAGGTGAATGCTCTATTCTCTGAGTCATCGCGGCTCCCCCAAAGGTATTAATTTGTTAAGGGAACTTGGAGGACTTTGTAACTCAACAGATTTACCATGTACCAGTTATCTACACGAGGAGTCTTCTGCCGGCGGAGATCGAACTCACGACTTCTTGGATACGGCCCCAACATCCTACTATCCCGGCCTGGAGAAAAATAGTATTAAGTATTTGCTAAATAGCTAATAAATAGTTTCAGGGTAACGTATATGCAGCGACAGTTCTTTGACTTTATCGACGATTGGGATTGCCTCTCCAAATAAAGTGGTCTTGGGATATTTAATTCTTTTCTTCTTCTGATTAATCTTCTATCGATCTTCTTCTGATTAATAAAACAGCTTCGGTGGCATTTATAGAAGTTTTCTATCATGCAAACTAAATTTCTAGAGTAGAAAATATACGATAAAAACCTTCCAAATTTTAAGATCTCTGTGGAATATTTTTCGCAGTCTTATTTTTTAGCAGAATATTTTTTTGAATAAAAGCAGAAATCCATAAATGTAAACAAATTTTTTTTAAAGTTTCATTTGTTCTTAAGTATAATGCCAGCGGTGGCAACTTACTCCGCTTTGTAAAAAAGTTTTTTCTAATGGTAACGAAAGTTAAATTATTTTCAGTTTAGGGTTTTTCTATTTTAGTAATTGTTTCCACCAGTACATATCAAAAATTCGCGGATCATATGAAATGAAACTTTACCTCTTGGTAATTAACCTTATACTGCAAGTTTACTACTTAATTCGTTACCAATTTATTAAAACTTCTGCAGAAAGTGGAGCAGTTGGTAACTCTGTATGGCCCATTAAGAGTGTCTATAGTCTCAAGCAAAAATCTCTTTTTGTGGATCTAAAAATTAATACTTATTTTCAAAAAACTAATTTTTATCGGTCATTATTAGATTTGTTGAAGAATTTGATTTCAATAACATAATTAAAACTACTGTAAGACAAAGTGCGAGGATACCACAGGCGACTATAAATGTATACATAGTGGTAGAAACTCAATTACTTTTATTTATTATTATCTCTTTAATTATTCAACAGTTACTACCACTATGACTTACCCATCACATTATTTATATTTAAAGCAAAAACATTCTACCTCAATGTCCTAGTTTTATACCTAAATTTCTTTTGCCACTCTCACTTCATCGCTACCATCATATATTAGGACTTATCACTTTTAGTATAAACTAATTTGTGACTTCCGCTTCTGCGTTTTCGCTCGCCACTCTACTCATCACTGCATCGCCACCATTACAGGCGCCCACGGGCACTATCTCAGATGGAAAAGTCAATTGTCCGCTTCGCGGACAGGCACTTTGTATGCTACACCAGTTCAAGTTCAAGTTCTACCTCAATGTGGTGAGAAACCCAGAAGACGAATGGTTATTCAACCAGGACTCCTGGGTCAAAACTGTAACAGAGCTCGGGACATAATTTTCTCATTGATTATTTCATTTTTACCTTATCTTTTATTCAATTTGGGTTGATTATCGTGCGTTGTAAATATATATATATTTTATAATTAACCCAGACCTTCCATAATATTAATGATTATTTTATTTTATATTGTTTATGATTATATTGTCGTTTAATTATACCCCATGCCACTCTAAATTTCTTGATTGTCCATGTCACAAGAACCCCCTCTCGATTTTCTTGAGCTGAGCACCCTGTCTTCCTCTCATCTCCATTCCTCCTCCTCATCGATTTATTATTACCGATGAATCGGTTAATGCGGCAGCACACCGAGATTTATGTGATTTCTACCTCAATATTAAACTGAAGAAACATGCTATCATTTTCGTCTTGCTTTGGCCCCATGGCTGAAAGCCCTTATATAACAAGACGGAAAAGATGAAAAACTGGTACGAAAGACATTTTATTATAGCATTTTTTCAGAGAAAAATAAAATTTCTGTAACTACCAAGATTTCTTTAAGATTTTAACATATATATAAATCTGCTTCGTTTCCAAGACAAAATAGATATTGTTAAATAGTTTAAAAAAATAGTAAGTTAACTCCTCCCGAAAACTAGCAATTACTGAATTGTTTTTACTACCAGCCTTTTCTCTTTTCCGTCTAGCTTTCACCCCTGTTTGGCCCCTGGCCCCGATCAACCAAATGACCATAAAGACAATTGTCCTAGAAATGAGCTAACTCAAGAGTCCTAGAATCTTATTGAATTAACAATTATTATTACGGAAATTTCGGTAGGCTCCCTAATATTGATTATCGGGCTTTTTATGTATACTTTTAAATTGGTTACAGATATTAGTGGTCAAAATATCTTTAAATTCAATTTATAAAACCAAGAAATAAAAACAAAAACGGAATTTTTGCTACTACCAGGAAAAAACTTTTGCAGTTACAACAGAAATTCCACAGCTGCTGAAGGGTATGAAGATTTGTGTATTTGTTTTCGAGAAACTGTGATCACCACCAAAATATAGGTAGGTTTACAAGGAAAGTTTTAAATTTTTTAAAATTAACCCTTTCGCGCCGACTGTCACAAATATGTGACAGCATAAAACCGTATCAATCAGGGTAAAAATATAAAACTGGTAATCAAAATAGTTCTTTAGCAGTTCATTTGTGGGCGGAGTTAAAATTGTTTGATTTATTTAATTCACCATTACTTTGTTCGAAAAAAAACTATTTAGTTATACTTTGAATTGACATTGATTATATATATGATTAAACTGACAATAATTAAAGTCAAAGCAAAGTAAGTCTGTCAAATTAGCAAAGACTGCATTTAAGTTACCGTTTTTTATTTAATTGCAACTTGATTCTGATTTTGTACGAATGCTTTTCTGAATCACCCGTCCCCAAGGGGTTAAATATTAATAAACATTGTGCAAATGTTTCTATCTTTTTAGCTTAGTTTGAATAAATTAATATTTTATCATAATTAATAAAATAAGGGAATTTATTATCTCCCCGAAATCCACTGATGTACTTGTAGTGCTCACGCGCCACCTATATTCCGTAAGTAGTGTGATTAAAAGCGACACCTATTATCATTCTTCATCTTACGTTTACTTGTTCTTGAATGGCAATATTGTTAAATAACTTATTTTAAAATAATTTTTTTCCCTTGTGAAAGAATAAAAAGAGTTCGTTACGTCAAACACCCATACTATTCCTTAAAACAAAGCCTATTTCACAGTGTTTCCAAATTCTTTTAAATTATTACAAAGAATTTTATTTCAAAATAGTTAAGTTTATATTGTATCATCATCACTCACATCAGTATTGATATCGAAACACTTCGCGCTTCAAAACTAGCTTTATGGGAACATTTCCTAAACAAACAGAACGATTTTGAAAAGTTTATGCATTCTGTATACTGAAATAACCAGGAGCTTCTATAAAATATCTGGGTTATTTCGAATATCCCTTTGCATGTGAAACAGGAAAACTGGAGTGTTTTTATTTCAAAGAAGGAAACTACATAGTTTTTCTCCGGAAAAGGAAGAAATTTCTGGCATGTAGTCCATTCAATCTGAAATCTCATTTCCTTCTTGGGTAGTGCAATTTAAATGTAAATATTTTATTGCACTGTATCATTGTGACGCAGGTGGAATGCGATAGTTAAACGGACCGAAAATATAGAAGCATGAAATGTCTATTCCTTTCTTTATACGGCCATTTTTTTTTCTAGTAATGTTCTGTTAAAATACTCTCACGACTGAGATTGATTTATAAAATAACATCATTTAGCTAGTTACCTAAAACTGATTGGATTTTTAAGGCACTTTCTTGTGGAATTTCTAATATTTTCAACATTTAACTACAGCTGGTGTTTTAGGAGAGTTTTCATGCCATAAAAAAAACACCTTTTGTTAAGGATTTAGAATGCTAAGCCACATTTTTCAAATATTTGGATATCATTAATTTTTTAATTTTCGAACGCTTACTGCCAAATTAATGTTTTAACTGTATATGTATCACTTCAGTGTGACGTAACTTTTGTCGTTTTTATCATCCCTACCATTTACCTTAATTGCGAATCGGATCGATGATTCGAACAATACTATTTGAATCACTGATTCTTATGAAGTGAATCAGATCACTGATTCGAATCATGTGATTTGCGTCACTATACGAATTAAGTGATTCATACAAGTGATTCAGATCAATGATTCGAATCAAGTGATTCAAATCACGGATTCGAATCAAGTGTTTCTGATCAGTGATTCAATTCAAGTGGTTCAAATAACAGATTCAAATCATGAGATTCGAATAACTTTTAGAATCAAGTGAATCAGATCAGTGATTCGAATTAAATGATTCAAATCACTGATTCGAATCATATCCGAATGAGGCTATAATATATATAAGGTTATATAAGATCAGGACCCCTAAACTTGCAGCCTTCGAATGTGGACGGTGACGTCACCATTCACCGGAGTCTATTCTATTCTTCCGTCCGATAGTAAAACAGATAGTTAGCGATGAAACTGTACCAATGGGATATCGAAACGCGTGTAGGATTTACTAAAAAAAATCTTACCATTTGTGATTTCTAAATGTTGTTTTCAGAGGAAATTTTACCAGTTGCAAACACTTGGCCTTAAACTTGAACTTCTGTCCTTATAAATAACCGATTGTACAAATTCTGTGCTTATAACTACAATTTAACTCGTTGAAAAATCATCAAATGAACGAACGCATAAAGCACGAGAGGAAATTTCTCCTCATTGTTTGACTTTCTTCTTAAACTCATGCTATCGATCCTTTATGTAAACAATTGGTATTTTGTTTATATTTTTTGAAGCTATCACCAGATGGCCGCGAAAATCATAAGCGTAAAAGTATCTTCGAAACAACATTTAAGAATTTAAGAAGTTGATGATAAATACTTTGCTTGGCTCTATAAACGATTAAATGGATTGAATTTAATTTTTCTATATTTTTGATTACGATTATTGTGCATT